>NW_028236956.1:0-2500 GCF_017979445.1 Akebia trifoliata
CGACTGTGCCAATGGCCTATAGGATGGCTATATGGATGGCCGAGTGAAGGTAGGAGGATGGCTGGGTGTGGATGGCCGAGTGAAGGTAGGAGGATGCCGAGAGAAGGGCAGGAGGAGCAGGAGGGATGATGGCTGTGTGTGGATGGCCGAGTGAGGCTGGAGATGGCTGGGTGTGGATGGCCGAGTGAAGGCAGGAGAATGGCTAGGTGTGGATGCCGAGTGAGGGCAGGAGGATGGCCGGGAGAAGGGCAGTAGGACGGTCGAGAGGATGGCTGTGTGTGGATGGCCGAGTGAAGGCAGGAGGAGGATGGGAAGAGAGAAGAGCATGAGGATGGCTGTGTGTTGGATGGCCGAGTGAGGGCAGGAGGATGGCCGAGCGGAGGGCTGTGTGTGGATGGCCGAGTGAAGGCAGGAGGATGGCCGCGAGAAGGGCATGAGGATGGCTGTGTGGATGGCCGAGTGAAGGCAGGAGGATGGCTGGGTGTGGGGATGGCCGAGTGAAGGCAGGAGGATGGCTGGGTGTGGATGGCCGAGTGAGGGCTGGAGGATGGCTGGGTGTGTGGATGGCCGAGTGAAGGCAGGAGGATGGCCGAGAGAAGGGCAGGAGGATGGCTGGGAGTGGATGGCCGAATGAGGGCTGGAGGATGGCTGGGTGTGGATGGCCGAGTGAGGGCTGGAGGATGGCTGGGTGTGTGGATGGCCGAGTGAAGGTAGGAGGATGGCCGAGAGAAGGGCAAGAAGATGGCTGGGTGTGGATGGCCGGAGTGAGGGCTGGAGGATGGCGGGTTGTGTGGATGGCGAGGAGAAGGGCAGGAGGATGGCTGTGTGTGGATGGCCGAATGAGGGCAGGAGGATGGCCTAGAGGATGGCTGTGTGTGGATGGCCGAGTGAGGGCTGGAGGATGGCTGGTTGTGCGGATGGCCGAGTGATGGCAGGAGGATGGCCGAGAGAAGGGCAGGAGGATGGCTGTGTGTGGATGGCCGAGTGAGGACAGGAGGATGGCCGAGCGAGGCTGTGTGTGGATGGCCGAGTGAGGGCAGGAGGATGGCTGGGTGTGTGGAGGGCAGGAGGATGGCTGGGGTGTGGATGGCCGAGAGAAGGGCAGGAGGATGGCTGGGTGTGGATGGCCGAGTGAGGGCAGGAGGATGGCTGAGAGGATGGATGTGTGTGGATGGCCGAGTAAAGCAGGAGGATGGCCGAGAGAAGGGCAGGAGGATGGCTGTGTGTTGGATGGCCGAGTGAGGGCAGGAGGATGGCCGAGAGGATGGCTGTGTGTGGATGGCGGGTGAGGGCTGGTGTGTGATGGCCGAGTGAGGCAGGAGGATGGCCGAGAGAAGGGCAGGAGGATGGCTAGGTGTGGATGGCCGGGTGAGGGCAGGAGGATGGCCGAGTGAGGGCAGGAGGATGGCCGAGAGGATGGCTGTATGTGGGTGTGTGTTTGGCCGAGTGAAGGCAGGAGGATGGCCGAGAGAAGGACAGGAGGATGGCTGTGTGTGGATGGCCGAGTGAGGGCAGGAGGATGGCCGAGAGGATGGCTGTGTGTGGATGGCCGAGTGAGGGCTGGGTGTGTGGATGGCCGAGTGAGGCTAGGAGGATGGCCGAGAGAAGGGCAGGAGGATGGCTGGGTGTGGATGGCCGAGTGAGGGCTGGAGGAGGCCGAGAGAAGGGCTGGAGGATGGCTGGGTTGTGATGGCCGAGTGAGGGCAGGAGGATGGCCGAGAGGATGGCTGTGTGGATGGCCGAGTGAAGGCAGGAGGAGGGCCGAGAGGGCAGGAGGATGGCTGTGTGTGGATGGCCGAGTGAGGGCAGGAGGATGGCTGCGAGGATGGCTGTGTGTGGATGGCCGAGTGAGGGCAGGAGGATGGCTGGGTGTGTGGAGGGCAGGAGGATGGCTGGGGTGTGGATGGCCGAGAGAAGGGCAGGAGGATGGCTGGGTGTGGATGGCCGAGTGAGGGCAGGAGGATGGCCGAGAGGATGGCTGTGTGTGGATGGCCGAGTAAAGGCAGGAGGATGGCCGAGAGAAGGGCATGAGGATGGCTGTGTGTGGATGGCCGAGTGAGGGCAGGAGGATGGCCGAGAGGAGGGCTGTGTGTGGATGGCCGAGTGAAGGCAGGAGGATGGCCGCGAGAAGGGCATGAGGATGGCTGTGTGGATGGCCGAGAGAAGGGTAGGAGGATGGCCGAGTGAGGGAAGGAGGATGGCTGGGGGTGTGGATGGCCGAGAGAAGGGCAGGAGGATGGCTGGGTGTGGATGGCCGAGTGAGGGCAGGAGGATGGCCGAGTGAGGGCAGGAGGATGGCCGAGAGGAGGGCTGTGTGTGGATGGCCTAGTGAGGGCAGGAGGATGGCTGAGAGGATGGCTGGGTTGGATGGCCGGTGAGGGCAGGAGATGGCTGGGTGTGTGAGGGCAAGGAGGATGGCTGGGGTGTGGATGGCCGAGAGAAGGGCAGGAGGATGGCTTGGGTGTGGATGGCGAGTGAGGGCAGGAGGATGGCCGAGAGG
>NW_028236956.1:7500-10000 GCF_017979445.1 Akebia trifoliata
TCCCGGGTGACTCCGGGGCGAGACACACCTAACTCTAGGTGACAGATGATGTGGCCGTTACAGTCTCCCCCACCTATTCTGCAGACGTCCTCGTCGCATTGACCTGGCAAACTCTTCAATCGGCTGCTTGAAAGGTTGTAGGTTCTCTGCACTCTCCTGTGTAGCTTCAAATTCTGGCATGTCCTGTGTGACGAAGTACTCCACGTGCTGCTGCTGCTGTTGCTGGATGGAACTGCTGCTGAAATGACGTCTTCGAGAACTTTGTCGACAACACGCTCTGGCTGAAAAGCTGAATGAGAAGTGGTACGTGTTGGAATGCTGCGCGCGGGATCTCCTGGATCTGCTTGGTACGGCTTGAGACTTCTTGCATGGATGACAGTGTAGATGCTGTGTAACCTGTACGGTAACCAGAGTTTAGCAAACCTGTACGTCCTTGGACTGTGTCTCCTGTAGCCTGAAACAATAGTGTGAGAAGTTAAACACTGTTGGCCTGATAAAAGTTCAAAAGCACTCTTGTTGGAGGAAGAGTTCTTCTGAAGGGTTGAATTGAACAAATTCGCCAATTCTCATGATCGGCATTGGCAAGATGCCTAAAATACTCCAACGCAGAACTGAATCTCTCCGTTGGCCAAGCTGATTGATGATGTACACTGCTAGGAAAATCAAGCTGGAATCTAAGTGGTCTGCATGGTCCGTTCCATAACTTTCCTGTGACTCTTGAATCTCTAACGCTGACAACACTCTGAGGTACATCACAATTCTTGCTGACTCTCTGACGAAGTAACTGAGGGGCTTCTTCTGCAACTTGAAGCTTACAGTAACCTGATCTCTGGGCTAACTCTGAAAAACACTTGGCTGTCCCAAGCTTATCAAACAAGTCGGCACTCTGCTGGATAGGATACTTGTTCTTGATGGTGATCTTCTTCACTGCTCGATAATCGATACAACGTCTCGAAGACCCATACTTATGTTGCTTGCTCAACTCAGCTAGTCTTGGATGATTCATCCTGTAAGGCCTCTCTACAAGAGGTGTGGCAACAGGTAGCAATTCATTCTGATGATCATTCGACCTACGTGGCTGTAGTGTCTTTGGAAGCAAATTCGCTATCTCATCATCAACTTCTGCTAAAACCTGTGTGGCTTGTGTGGGAGTTGAACTATGGTCCTTTTCTTCGGCTTCAACTCTCAAGGAAGCAAGGTACGGTTGCTTACCTTTCTTCAACCCTTTCTTCACCTGAATGGCTGAAATCAAATTTCCCTCTTCCTTGCCTGTGGAGACGGGAACAAAGCTTGGACATTCACCTAGCATGCCCAAGGTGTTGGCGAATGGCATTGGTACAACCCTGTTCTGTCGCATGAAATCCATCCCAATGACAACTCTGAACTCATCGAGCGGAACTGCGAGTAAATCAAACTTACCCTTCCATGTACCTATCTTGACGGACACTGATTTGGCCGAACCTTGGATAGGAGTGGCTTGGGAGTTTACAGCTTTCATACGGCTTGAACCCTTATCTAACCGAATATTGAGACGCTTCGCCTCTGCAGGGGTAATAAAGCTGTGAGTAGCTCCTGTATCAACCATTGCCTGGGTGGTCTTCCCACCAACTTCAATATCGACATACATTAGACCCTTCCGTTTCTGGCTATTCTGAGTCTCAGATGTCTGCTTCATTGCATTCAAAAGATGCAAGGCTCCCATGTGAAGAGAATCTTCATGATCTCGCCCACTCGTACTCTCGTGACTAGGGTCACTCTGGGAAGCTAATAGTGCAGTCAGTTTGGCTCGCTGTGTGCACTTGAATGTCTTGTGAGGCCCACCACACAAAACACATCCATGCTTGTGACGACGCTTGACTGGCGAGGTACTTCTGCTCTGTGAAGGAGATGAGTTCCGTGATGATCCCGGACTGGAACTCTTTCTATGCCTTCCATTCTTGCCATTCGAAGACTTCTTTGTGTACTCAGGTTGCTGGTAGTAACCCTTCGATTGAGGATGTACATACTGTTGGCTCCCTCCCGCGGGAGTATAATCAGTCAACCGCTCGGCTGCTGCAATTGCAGACGCGAGATCTTCCACACGTTGCCGTTGGAGTTCTGTCTGAACCCAAGGCTTGAGTCCTTCTTGGAATGAGAACAGCTTGTCTTTTTCTGACATATCACGGATATCAAGCATCAAGGCGGAAAACTGCTTGACGTACTCGTGAACTGTACCTGTATGTTGGAGTTGCCTCAACTTTCTGCGGGCAATGAACTCCACGTTCTCTGGTAAGAACTGGTGCTTCAATTCTTTCTTGAGGTCCTCCCATGTATCGATGGAACATTGGTCACTTTCCATCTCGGTGTACTTTGTCCGCCACCATAGCTTGGCGTCACCTGCAAGATACATAGAAGCAGTTGTTACTTTTACCTCTTCGGAATCCGGACGAGCTGCACGGAAGTACTGCTCCATGTCGAACAGGAAATTCTCGAGCTCTTTCGCATCGCGAACACCATTGAA
>NW_028236956.1:15000-22500 GCF_017979445.1 Akebia trifoliata
GCGCCACCTGGGGGAGAGCAAGCTTCTGCCGACAATAATATTGTGGGGGAGGGACAATACGAGTGGGCAAAAGGGGTGGAGAGCAATGCCCATGGGACGATGGCCTGCCCAATGGCTGGGACGATGGCCTACCCAATGGCCGAGCTGATGGCATGCCCAATGGCCGAGAGGATGCATGCTGATGGCATGCCAATGGCCGCTGATGGCATGCCCAATGGGGAGCGGATGGATGCAATGCCATGCCAATGGCCGAGAGGATGGCATGCCCAATGGCCGAGAGGATGGCCGAGCGGATGGCATGCTGATGGCATGCCCAATGGCCGAGCTGATGGCATGCCCAATGGCCGAGCGGATGGCATGCTGATGGCATGCCCAATGGCCGAGCTGATGGCATGCCCAATGGCCGAGAGGATGGCCGAGCGGATGGCATGCCCAATGGCCGAGCGGATGGCATGCTGATGGCATGCCCAATGGCCGAGCTGATGGCATGCCCAATGGCCGAGCGGATGGCATGCTGATGGCATGCCCAATGGCCGAGCTGATGGCAATGCCCAATGGCCGAGCGGATGGCAATGCCCAATGGCCGAGCGATGGCAATGCCCAATGGCCGAGCGATGGCCGAGCGATGGCCGAGCGGATGGCAATGCCCAATGGCCGAGCGAATGGCAATGCCCAATGGCCGAGTGGATGGCATGCCCACGTGCTTGCCCTTGGCTGTGCCCATGGCCTGCCTTGGCAATGCCCATGCCCAACCCTCAAGCAACCTCCCCCCCCTTAAAGAGTATGCTAAGTCTTTCCTTGGTTTCCAGAAGGAAACATCAAAAGTGGAGGCCGGTCATACTGGGCCTTTTTTTCTTAATGGATAACATTGGATCCTTGATATATTTTTTTTATGAAAGTATATGATATTAAGAATTTTTAAAAATTAAAATTAAAATTTTTTACCTTTTAAATTATTTTTAATTAATTAATTTCATTAAAAATTAATAAAAAATCATAAAAAATAGTATAAATTTCAGAAAAATCCCAAAAAATTGTGAAGTGTCCAATAAAATATGCTAAAATTTTGGGGGGAAAATTGGAATTTTTTATATTATAAAATTATTTTTAATTAATTAATTTCATTAAAAATTAATAAAAAATCATAAAAAATAGTATAAATTTCAGAAAAATCCCAAAAAATTGTGAAGTGTCCAATAAATTATGCTAAAATTTTGGGGGGGAAAATTGGAATTTTTTATATCATAAAATTATTTATTAATAATATTATATTCATTAAAGTTAATTAGAAATTAAGAAAAATCCCCAAAAAATTATTGAGTGTCTTATAAAATGTCCTAAAGCTATTAAAAATATATTGAAATATTTTAACATCAAATTTAACCGAATGGGAACCACGTTGGATGCGACTTTCACTTTTGCTGGGACAACTGGAGCAAGTTCGTTAAGGCAACCATCAGAGATACGATTTTAAATCCAAAATTATTATTCATGGTCATTCATTGAAAGGATTTAGTGCCCATCCCTACACATGGCATGCCCTTGATTGTGCCCTCGATGCCTTTGTCAGTGCCCTCGACTGTGCCAATGGCCTATAGGATGGCTGTATGGATGGCCGAGTGAAGGGCAGGAGGATGGCTGGGTGTGTGGATGGCCGAGTGAGGGCTGGAGGATGGCCGAGAGAAGGGCAGGAGGATGGCTGGGTGTGGATGGCCGAGTGAGGGCTGGAGGATGGCTGGGTGTGTGGATGGCCGAGTGAAGGCAGGAGGATGGCTAGGTGTGGATGGCCGAGTGAGGGCAGGAGGATGGCCGGGAGAAGGGCAGGAGGATAGCTGGGTGTGGATGGCCGAGTGAGGACAGGAGGATGGCCGAGAGGATGGCTGTGTGTGGATGGCCGAGTGAGGGCAGGAGGATGGCCGAGAGAAAGGCATGAGGATGGCTGGGTGTGGATGGCCCAGTGAGGGCTGGAGGATGGCTGGGTGTGGATGGCCGAGAGAAGGCAGGAGGATGGCCGAGAGGATGGCCGAGCGGATGGCATGCGGATGGCTGAGCGGATGGCATTGCCCAATGGCCGAGAGGATGGCTGTGTGTGGATGGCCGAGAGAAGGGCAGGAGGATGGCTGGGTGTGGATGGCCGAGTGAGGGCTGGAGGATGGCTGGGTGTGGATGGCCGAGAGAAGGGCAGGAGGATGGCTGGGTGTGTGGATGGCCGAGTGAGGGCTGGAGGATGGCTGGGTGTGTGGATGGCCGAGTGAGGGCTGGAGGATGGCCGAGAGAAGGGCAGGAGGATGGCTGGGTGTGGATGGCCGAGTGAGGGCTGGAGGATGGCTGGGTGTAGATGGCCGAGAGAAGGTAGGAGGATGGCTGGGTGTGTGGATGGCCGAGTGAAGGCAGGAGGATGGCCGAGAGAAGGGCAGGAGGATGGCTGGGTGTGGATGGCCGAGTGAGGGCTGGAGGATGGCTGGGTGTGTGGATGGCCGAGAGAAGGCAGGAGGATGGCTGGGGTGTGGTGGATGGCCGAGAGAAGGCAGGAGGATAGCCGAGAGAAGGGCAGGAGGATGGCTGGGTATGGATGGCCGAGAGAAGGCAGGAGGATGGCCGAGAGAAGGGCAGGAGGATGGCAGGGTGTGGATGGCCGAGTGAGGGCTGGAGGATGGCTGGGTGTGGATGGCCGAGAGAAGGATAGGAGGATAGCTGGGTGTGTGGAATGGCCGAGTGAGGGCTGGACGATGGCTGGGTGTGTGGATGGCCGAGTGAAGGCAGGAGGATGGCCGAAAGAAGGGCAGGAGGATGGCTGGGTGTGGATGGCCGAGTGAGGGCTGGAGGATGGCTGGGTGTGTGGATGGCCGAGAGAGGGCTGGAGGATGGCTGGGGGTGTGGATGGCCGAGTGAGGGCAGGAGGATGGCCGAGAGAAGGGCAGGAGGATGGCTGGGTGTGGATGGCCGAGTGAGGGCTAGCGGATGGCTGGGTGTGTGGATGGCCGAGTGAAGGCAGGAGGATGGCCGAGAGAAGGGCTGGAGGATGGCTGGGTGTAGATGGCTGAGTGAGGGCTGGAGGATGGCTGGGTGTGGATGGCCGAGAGAAGGGCAGGAGGATGGCTGGGTGTGTGGATGGCCGAGTGAGGGCTGGAGGATGGCTGGGTGTGTGGATGGCCGAGTGAAGGCAGGAGGATGGCCGAGAGAAGGGCAAAAGGATGGCTGGGTGTGGATGGCCGAGTGAGGACTGGAGGATGGCTGGGTGTGTGGATGGCCGAGAAAAGGGCAGGAGGATGGCTGTGTGTGGATGGCCGAGTGAGGACAGGAGGATGGCCGAGAAGATGGCTAGGTGTGGATGGCCGAGTGAGGG
The DNA here is from genome assembly GCF_017979445.1 of Akebia trifoliata. Classification (NCBI taxonomy): domain Eukaryota; kingdom Viridiplantae; phylum Streptophyta; class Magnoliopsida; order Ranunculales; family Lardizabalaceae; genus Akebia; species Akebia trifoliata. The sequence goes on from NW_028236956.1 coordinate 18,347, forward strand.
CAGGAGGATGGCTGGGGGTGTGGATGGCCGAGAGAAGGGCAGGAAGATGGCTGGGTGTGGATGGCCGAGTGAGGGCAGGAGGATGGCCGAGAGGATGGCTATGTGTGGATGGCCAAGTGAAGGCAGGAGGATGGCCGAGAGAAGGGCATGAGGATGGCTGTGTGTGGATGGCCGAGTGAGGGCAGGAGGATGGCCGAGAGGAGGGCTGTGTGTGGATGGCCGAGTGAAGGCAGGAGGATGGCCGCGAGAAGGGCATGAGGATGGCTGTGTGGATGGCCGAGTGAGGGCAGGAGGATGGCTGTGTGTGCAGGGCATGAGGATGGCTGGGTGTGGATGGCCGAGAGAAGGGCAGGAGGATGGCTGTGGGTGGATGTCCGAGTGTGATGGTTTTGGCAATGGCCCATAAGATGACTGTGTGGGATGGCAGTGTGGATGGCCGAGTGAATGGCTGTGTGTAAGCGGTTCGTTGCACCGAGCAAAGAGCCCACCAACACAAGCAAACCATACGCCACTCACACGCCAACGCACACGCTAAAGAACAACTCCTTCTCAACCTAACAATATCTTACGTGTCTCATATGATGGGACGAGTAAAAGCATGTAAGGCGAGAAAGATGTTACCCAATAGCCATGCTGTACGTGAAAACACTTGCGTGCATTTCTTTATCTCGTTTTGCATCTAATTTCATCTCATGCATTCATGGCGTTCGTTGCACCAGGGCAAGTAGCCACCAACAAGCACGGCCAACACGCCACTCATACGCCAACACACGCGCTAGAAAATAACAACATCCCGACCTAACGGTATCTTACATGCCTCATGGCACGAGCGACACCATATGAATCGAGATAAGATGTTATCTAATAGCCATGCTGTACGTGAAAACACCCACATCGTGAATTTCTACAGCTTCGAAACCCAAACTTAACGTGTATGCAACGGGGATAAAAGATAGAAGTGGTTATTTATTTCGATAGATGAAGAAAATAACAGGAGTACACCGGAACGATGGGTTAGGGGAGAATTAAAGGCATGAACTATCAAAATCCAGCATGGGCGTACTAAACCCGTCTTTCGCTCAGACCTAAATGCACGGAATCAATCAAGGCACCGGCGTGAGAACTATCGACAAGTCGTCGCACTAACCCATACTGGATTGGTAAAGATGAAGGAACTTCTTTAATTGAAAGGGGAGACAGAAGAACTGACAAAAAAAGATACATTCGAAAAGGGCGAACTATGAACTATGAAATCCAGCATGGGCGCACTAAACTCATCTTTTGCTCAGGCCTAAATGCACGGAATCAATCAAGGCACCGGCGTGAGAACTATCGACAAGTCGTCGCACTAACCCATACTGGATTTGGTAAAGATGAAGGAATTTCTTTAATTGAAAGGGAAGAAAGTAGAGCTGACAAAAAAAAGACACAATCGAAATGAGAGAACAACAATTTTAGGAAACATATGAAAGAGGACTATCCTATCTATAACCTAAACGAAATCCAGCCTAGGACGCGCACGCCCAGACACCCTACCTTGATTGCGCGCAACCAAGGTATTTGCTCAGGCCGTGCGCGACCCGAGTGTGTGCCTAAATGCACATATCCGAGTTAAATTTTGTAAAATAATATCTCTATCGGCAACCGTCACAATTTTACGAAATTTAACTCGGACTTGTGCACCTATGCACACTATCCAGGCCGCGCGCGGCCTGTTCTGTGCCTAGGTGCACACGTCCGAGTTAAATTTCATAAATAATACTTTTATCGGCAACCATCACAATTTTATGAAACTTAACTTGAACGTGTGCACCTGAGCACACTATCCCAGGTGACGCGCCACCTGGGGGAGAGCAAGCTTCTGCCGACAATAATATTGTGGGGGAGGGACAATACGAGTGGGCAAAAGGGGTGTAGAGCAATGCCCATGGGACGATGGCCTGCCCAATGGCCAAGCTGATGGCATGCCCATTGGCCGAGAGGATGGCCAAGCGGATGGCATGCCCAATGGCCGAGCTGATGGCAATGCCCAATGGCCGAACGGATGGCATGCCCAATGGCCGAGCTGATGGCATGCCCAATGGCCGAGAGGATGGCCGAGCGGATGGCCTGCTGATGGCATGCCCAATGGCCGAGCTGATGGCAATGCCCAATGGCCGAGCGGATGGCATGCTGATGGCAATGCCCAATGGCCGAGCGGATGGCATGCTGATGGCATGCCCAATGGCCGAGCTGATGGCATGCCCAATGGCCGAGAGGATGGCCGAGCGGATGGCATGCTGATGGCATGCCCAATGGCCGAGCTGATGGCATGCCCAATGGCCGAGCGGATGGCATGCTGATGGCATGACCAATGGCCGAGAGGATGGCCGAGCGGATGGCATGCTGATGGCATGCCCAATGGCCGAGAACTATCGACAAGTCGTCGCACTAACCCATACTGGATTGGTAAAGATGAAGGAACTTCTTTAATTGAAAGGGGAGACAGAAGAAATGACAAAAAAAGATACATTCGAAAAGGGCGAACTATGAACTATGAAATCCAGCATGGGCGCACTAAACTCATCTTTTGCTCAGGCCTAAATGCACGGAATCAATCAAGGCACCGGCATGAGAACTATCGACAAGTCGTCGCACTAACCCATACTGGATTTGGTAAAGATGAAGGAATTTCTTTAATTGAAAGGGAAGAAAGTAGAGCTGACAAAAAAAAAGACACAAACAAAATGAGAGAACAACAATTTTAGGAAACATATGAAAGAGGACTATCCTATCTATAACCTAAACGAAATCCAGCCTGGGACGCGCGCGCCCAGACACCCTACCTTGATTGCGCACAACCAAAGGTATTTGCTCAGGCCGTGCGCGACCCGAGTGTGTGCCTAAATGCAGATATCCAAGTTAAATTTTGTAAAATAATATCTCTATCGGCAACCGTCACAATTTTACGAAATTTATCGGCAACCATCACAATTTTATGAAACTTAACTTGAACGTGTGCACCTGAGCACACTACCCCAGGTGGCGCGCCACCTGGGAGAGAGCAAGCTTCTGCCGACAATTGTGGGGGAGGGACAATACGAGTGGGCAAAAGGGGTGGAGAGCAATGCCCATGGGACGATGGCATGCCCAATGGCCGAGAGGATGGCATGCCCAATGGCCGAGAGGATGGCCGAGCGGATGGCATGCTGATGGCATGCCCAATGGCCGAGCGGATGGCATGCCCAATGGCCGAGAGGATGGCCGAGCGGATGGCATGCTGATGGCATGCCCAATGGCCGAGCTGATGGCATGCCCAATGGCCGAGCGGATGGCATGCTGATGGCATGCCCAATGGCCGAGCTGATGGCAATGCCCAATGGCCGAGCGGATGGCATGCTGATGGCCGAGTGGATGGCCGAGCGGATGGCAATGCCCAATGGCCGAGTGGATGGCCGAGCGAATGGCAATGCCCAATGGCCGAGTGGATGGCATGCCCACGTGCTTGCCCTTGGCTGTGCCCATGGCCTGCCTTGGCAATGTCCATGCCCAACCCTCAAGCAACCTCCCCCCCCTTAAAGAGTATGCTAAGTCTTTCCTTGGTTTCCAGAAGGAAACATCAAAAGTGGAGGCCGGTCATACTGGGCCTTTTTTTTTTAATGGATAACATTGGATCCTCGATATATTTTTTTTATGAAAGGATATGATATTAAGAATTTTTAAAATTAATTAAAATTTTTTACCTTTTAAATATTTTTAATTAATTAATTTCATTAAAAATTAATAAAAAATCATAAAAAATAGTATAAATTTAGAAATATCCAAAAAAATTGTGAAGTGTCCAATAAAATATGCTGAAATTTTGGGGGGGAAAATTGGAATTTTTTATATTATAAAATTATTTTTAATTAATTAATTTCATTAAAAATTAATAAAAAATCATAAAAAATAGTATAAATTTCAGAAAAATCCCAAAAAATTGTGAAGTGTCCAATAAATTATGCTAAAATTTTGGGGGGGAAAATTGGAATTTTTTTTATCTCATAAAATTATTTATTAATAATATTATATTCATTAAATTTAATTAAAAATTAAAAAAATCCCCAAAAAATTATTGAGTGTCTTATAAAATGTCCTAAAGCTATTAAAAATATATTGAAATATTTTAACATCAA
>NW_028236956.1:30000-32500 GCF_017979445.1 Akebia trifoliata
TGTCTGAACCCAAGGCTTGAGTTCCTCTTGGAATGAGAACAGCTTGTCTTTCTCTGACATATCACGGATATCAAGCATCAAGGCAGAAAACTGCTTAACGTACTCGTGAACTGTACCTGTATGTTGGAGTTGCCTCAACTTTCTGCGGGCAATGAACTTCATGTTCTCTGGTAAGAACTGGTGCTTCAACTCTTTCTTGAGGTCCTCCCATGTATCGATGGAACATTGGCCACTTTCCATCTCGGTGTACTTTATCCGCCACCATAGCTTGGCGTCACCTGCAAGATACATAGAAGCAGTTGTTACTTTTACCTCTTCGAAATCCGAACGAGCTGCACGGAAGTATTGCTCCATGTCGAACAGGAAATTCTCGAGCTCTTTCGCATCTCGAACACCATCAAAGGTACGTGGCTCAGGTACTCGCAAGCGCGAGGGAGAAACATCACTACTGGTAGGCCGTTCGTTACTAAAGGCACGGATCAGGAGACCTACTTTCGTAGTGAGCTCCGTAATCTGTTCCTGTAAGATGGCTAGATTGTCTCGGGTATCTTCCTCGAGGGCTGTCACTCTAGCTCTAAATGTCTCGGATCTGTCCTCCAGCGTGCTCTGATGATCATTTATTCGCGTAATACCATGAACAATACTGGATAGCATACCTATCTTTTCCTCCAATACCTCAATGCGTTCCTTGTTTGTACGTGGTAGTGGTGTGTTTGGAGCGGGTTGGTCCGCGGTACTAGTAGTTCCTCTTACCATCATTCGCGTGAACTAAATGGAATCTCGGGGGAATAGATAGGGGGAATACCAACTGTGCTCAAACAACTATAGCTCTGATACCAATTGTCATGGCCCTATTCTTTCGAAGCAGGGTCGTGTGGCGCAAGGGGGTCAAATCCACTTGCAAGCCTATAAAATGATCGTACACCACACACACGTAGCTAGCAAACAAGTAAACGAGGCAACACGAGGCAAAGCCCGGAGGCAACTTTGTTGATATAATATTCAATTACACGGTGCAATGCGTTACAAAAACAATAGATGCGTTACAAGCAAATGATGATCCTATGACACGCGGGACTTCCACGGAGCTGGGCTTCAAGGGCTTCAACAACGTGGGTGTAGGCCGGGGATTGGGATAGCACTGACACCCTTCCTACAAAGTGTATGCTAAGTCTTTCCCAGGTTTCCAGAAGGAAACATCAAAAGTGGAGGCCGATCATACTCCCTTATTACGAAAATGCCACTAAGCTAACAAGTGTGCCCAAGCACGGGGCTGACATGTACCCTAAGCTAACAGATATGCCCTGGTACGGGGGCTGACATGGCTTCATAACGAGCCTTACATGATATTACATGGGTGCTTTAGGATAGCTCCGGGACGAGCTTACACCTAACTCTAGGTGACAGATGATGTGGCCGTTACACCATGGCCTGCCTTGGCAATGCCCATGCCCAACCCTCAAGCAACCTCCCCCCCCCTTAAAGAGTATGCTAAGTCTTTCCTTGGTTTCCAGAAGGAAACAACAAAAGTGGAGGCCGGTCATACTGGGCCTTTTTTTCTTAATGGATAACATTGGATCCTCGATATATTTTTTTTTATGAAAGTATATGATATTAAGAATTTTTAAAAATTAAGATTAAAATTTTTTACCTTTTAAATTAATTTTAATTAATTAATTTCATTAAAAATTAATAAAAAATCATAAAAAATAGTATAAATTTCAGAAAAATCCCCAAAAAATTTTGAAGTGTCCAATAAATTATGCTAAAATTGGGGGGGGGGGGGGGAATTGGAACTTTTTACATTATAAAATTATTTATTAATAATATTATATTCATTAAAATTAATTAAAAATCATTAAAAATTAAGAAAAATCCCCAAAAAAATTATTGAGTGTCTTATAAAATGTCGTAAAGCTATGAAAAATATATTGAAATATTTTAACAACAAATTTAACCGAATGGGAACCACGTTGGATGTGACTTTCGCTTTTGCCGGGACAACTGGAGCAAGTTCGTTAAGGCAACCATTAGAGATACGATTTTAAATCTAAAATTACTATTCATGGTCATTCATTGAAAGAATTTAGTGCCCATCCCTACACATAGCATGCCCTTGATTGTGCCCTCGACGCCTTTGTCAGTACCCTCGACTGTGTCGATGGCCTGTAGGATGGTTGTGTGAAGGGCCGAGCGGATGGCTGTGTGGATGGCCGAGTGAAGGGTAGGAGGATGGTCAGGAGGATGGCTGTGTGTGGATGGCCGAGTGAAGGCAGGAGGATGGCCTAGAGAAGGACAGGAGGATGGCTGTGTGTCGATGGCCTAGTGATGGCAAGAGGATGGCCGAGAGGAGGGCTGTGTGTGGATGGCCGAGAGAAGGGCAGGGGGATGGCTGAGAGGATGGCTGCGTGTGGATGGCCGAGAGAAGGGTAGGAGGATGGCTGTGTGTGGATGGCCGAGTGAAGGTAGGAGGATGGCTGAGAGGATGGCTGTGTGTGGA
>NW_028236956.1:42500-48196 GCF_017979445.1 Akebia trifoliata
TTGTTCAAATAGTACTATGAATATATATATATATTTATTTATTTTTTTTATTTTGTGTTTTTTGCATTCATGTGAGGGATTATAGAGGGTTGAATGTGAAACCCCTTTAATATTCAATAGGTTTAAACCTTTTGGTAAATCAATCCCATATTAGCTTTATGTTTTATACTTTATGCTTTTTACTTTATTGCTTTAGGTTTAGTTGATAGTTTTATTTTTTTTTTTTTTTTGAGTAATTTTAGTCTCACATCGACTAGGATAAGAATTGATTTAGAATTCTTAAATAGTTGTACTTCTAATAGCTTTAAAGTGGATCGAAGTAGCAGACTAGCTCACGGGCGCATACGGGGACCCAAGAGGAAAACTCCAGGTTCTAATTCGAATTTGGATCCACCGGCCTGAAAACCTTAATGCATGTGCTCATGTATGACATGAGCATATGGGGAATGGAAAATCTCAGATTTATACTTCACATGGGTACGCGCAAAGGCTCGTTTTTGCCTTGATTTTCGAGACGCACTTTAGACTATTCTAAACAGTCACTTTTTCTTTATTTATATCCAAGATTTAGTCTATTTAGCACACTTGATCTCTGATATTTTATTTTACATATTTTCAACTACTAGTACACTTTTATTATTCGTTGTGAGAGCACACAACATTGTCGAGTTCGAAGTTACATATCTAATTTAGAGTACCCTTTTGGAAATGTGGGTTGTTGTATCCTGGAGAGCAAAAGCCTGCAGATTGCGGTACCGTAGCAAGGGCAAATTTCGTTTTAGGACAATGCGTTGTGCATGCCTCAACCATTTTATTTAGGTAATATTTTTCTATTACATTCAATTTAAAAATCAGGATTATTTCAAACTTCTTCTCTCTCTTTTCATAAGAAATCAGTACTCAAGAGATAACAATTGGAGCAAAGCTTGCTACTTGATGAGTGTTTCCAAACACTCAATTATACACACATTTTTCGGATATTTATCTTGATTTTTATACCTATTTATCCATATTAAGATAATAATCATGATAAGCCTCAAATCACCACGTTGCATGTTAATTAGGCTTAATTATATATAAATAAATTCATTTACTAGATAAATCTAATTACGTGTGTTTCTTGTGCAGAAAATCAACAAATTAGAATCAAAATCTCAAGACAAAAGCATTTGGGCCCACTTTGGAATGCTCTAACACTTTGGAATGCCCTAATCCTTTGGAATGCCCTAATCCTTAACTCATATTCTCCTCTTTTGTCTTTTTGTGCAAAGAAAAGTGGAGGCTACTTTTAGACTCTTCTACACACATTTTCTCTATAAATAGAGCCTTCATTTCTAGAGAAAGGGTGCCATCCTTGGCTCTCTTATCCAAGACTCCTTTAATCTAAGGCTCTTAGCCTATTCTCTTATTTTTTGTATTTTCATTTTCTAGTTATTTTCTTTTGGTTAAATAGTCTTGTAAGAAGTAGAAGAAAAAGAAGTTGTAATTTTCTCCATGAAATGAAGAAAAGTTCTTTCATCTCTTATCTTCCCTCTCTTACAATGACATTAGGCTAAGTTCCCCTCCATTGGAGAGTGGAAAAGCCTAGAGCAAGTTCTTGTTATTTCTAATTTTATGCCTTCTTTTATTTAAAATGCTTATGAATTCTCTTTAAGTTTCTTGCACATTTTATTCTTAATTAGATATTTTATGCTTAGATTAGATCAAGATAAAGTATGCTTAAATTAGATAATTTGTAGTAAGAAGTTTTCAAAGAATTCTACTTTATTTTTGTTCCCTTATTTCATTTTATTTGCAAAACTTTCCGATCTAAGGAGCTAACACCAAGCCCTTATGATTGAGTTATAAAAAGGCTAGAGATTAGAAATTGCTCATTAACATGTTTTAGGTAGATCCACCTCCAATGGTGTTTTAATTCATAAGTTTACTTGCTTTTAATTTCATTTACTTTAGTTTATTTTCTAGTAATTTTACATCTTCTTATAAGTTCAAAAATACAAAGAAAAACAGTTTTAATTCCTTTTATTTAATTTGAATTTTATCTCTTAGCTTAGCTCTATTCCTCCTTTCTCTTGGGTTCGATCCCCTACTTGCCCCACAAGTAAGGTAAAACTAAGATTATTATTAACTCCGGTGAGAAGAACAACGATAGTCTCATCAGAATTTGGCGCCGCTGCCGGGGAAAGGTAAAGGTAGTAGTGGTAAGTTTTGATTTAAAATTTATTTTTTTTTCATTTTTATTTTATTTTCTTTTTTCTTTTGGTTTCTTTCTATAATTTCAAGTGTTCTTGAGATTTTAAGAGAGAAGAAAGAAAAAAAACATTGAAAAAAAAAAAAAAAGTCATTCTCGTCTTCTTTTTCACCCTTGACAGCAGAACTTAAACTGACTGTAACTTTCTACTCCGATCTCCGATTATCTATTAGTGTATATCGATTTGGGGTAGAACGAAATTTTCTATAAAATGTGACTAAGTCAGCAAGATTGCGGTAAGTCAGATTCTGTTTTGAGTTCATTTACTATCATTTCTGCTAACATTTTGTTTTGCTTCTTGTAGGTGAACATTTTTTTTTTCTTCTTTTCTTTCAATTTCCTTTAATCTTTAGTTAGGTTTATTTTTCTGTTTTAGAAACTCTTGTATAGGATTTCTTGTAATTTTTATTAATTATCCAAGAAGGCTTGGATTGTAATAGACTAAGGAAGGACGGGTGGACAATACCGTCACGGCTCCTTAGGTTCGCACACCAAAATTGGAGTTGGTGGCCTAAGTCGACTCAAACCGTCTTCACCCCGTCGTCAGCACGGGAGGTAATCCCGAAACACCCACGCCTCTCTTTGCTAGTGGGTTACTCCTTGCCTTTGTATGTTATTTTTCCAATTTGCACACACTTGGAATAGTTAATTAAGTAGTAAAGAGCACCCCTCTCCTAGGGATGGCATGATAAGATAAGGATTGGAAGTCATTACCAATTCCTTGCTCTAATTAGGATAATCAATTCACTAGTCATCCAATCAAATTAATTAAAATCAATTAGACTTGACTATAGGGCCCACGAGCTCAATAGGAGAAATTCGCTTCAAGTTGTGCCAATTGCGCTTCTTGGTCATTTTTGTATCTAGTAAGATCTTGCCCTTTGAGGGGATAGACTCAGTCTATTCAAGAAAGAAGGTATTTAAGCGTGCTCTTGCTTATGCATTATGCGCCTCCTCCGATCTGGAGATCCGAATGATTCAAACTTGATTTCATAGAACCGAGTTGGAAGGCTAGTTGCGCTATTTCTACCCAGTTAGGAGCTGTCTAGCTTTAGGCAACCTATCTAGGTCCAGTCTTTTCTTTTCGTGATTGTTTGATCGACTGTGTGATTTGTATGCTTGGTAGACGTTCACAAAATAACGTGTTAGAACCATTTGATCCTGAGATCGAACGTACCATCAGTAGGATACGCAAGACACCATCAGTAGTTATGATGGGTGATCGAGAGCGAACTCTCAATGAGCTCTTCGCTCCAGCTTCCGCATCTCCTCCCACATGCATTGTTTTACCGTTGAACAATGCACCTCAGTTTGAAATTAGGGCTGCCACCATCAATATGCTCCCTAAGTTCCACGGTTTAGAGCGTGAACAACCTTACACCCATCTTAATCGATTCTTGACTATATGTCAAACTTTTAGAAATCAGAATCTAGATGAGGAGAGTATCAAGCTTATTCTGTTCCCGTTATCCTTGGAAGACCACGCAGCTGCGTGGTTGAACTCCCTAACACCCAATTCCATATCTACCTGGGATGTTCTATCCAAGAAATTTATGGCCAAATTCTACCCCGTGGCCAAAACTGAGAAAATGAAGGACTCTATTAGAAATTTTAGAGCCCGTCCTGATGATGAATTTTCCCAAACTTGGGAAAGATTCAATGATTTATTGGTCAAGTGCCCACACCATGGCATTGACAAAGCACAGTTGGTGCAAAGTTTTTATAGAGGATTAACAATGAATCAACGTACCTTAGTTGAGTCAATGCATAAGGGTCAGTTCATGAACCAGACTCCCAACCAAGCGTATGATTTCCTCGTAGAGTTAGCTGAGAGTGCTCAAAACTGGAGTACTAACCAAGAAGAATTTGATAGAGACGATCCGGTTAGGAAGACAGGCATGTATGAGATGAAGGCAGACCCTGATCTCAAAAATGTCATGTGTAGTCTAGTGAGTGGGATGAATAATCTCACGAAGAAGTTAGATGCCTTTACCATCTCAGCATCCAAACCTCACCTAGACCCTCGTACAATTTCGCAAGTGACTGTCGAACCGAGTTCTTTGTGTGTCATATGCGACGGCAATGACCATTTGGTCGAGTGTTGTCCTACCTTGCCTCAAATCAAAGCTGAACAAGCAAATGCAATTAATGGTTATAGTGCTTTTAAGAAGCCAACTCCAAACTCTTTTAGCCAAACGTATCACCCAGATAATAGGTTCATCCTAATTTCTCATACAGACAGAACGAACCTATTCAATCTAGTGGTCCGTCAGGTTACAATAGGAGTTTTCCTAGGCAATCTGGTTCTTCCACAAACCAAGCCATTGTTCCTCAAGTCCCTTATCAACCCCAACAATCTACCGATTGCAGAGCCATCATACCAGATCCCATGACCAATTACCAGCAGCCTGCCCAACAATAGTCGTCCTTAGAATCTATGATTGCCGAGTTGATGAGGCACAGCACAGCAGTTCATCCAAACTCAACAGCAAACCCATCAAAATCAAACTCAGATTAACCAGGTCACTGCGCAATCCATAACTAAGATGGAAGTTCAGTTGGGGCAGTTAGCTCTTTCCTTGAGTGGGAGAGAGAAAGGTCAATTTCCTAGTCAGACTATCCCTAACCCTAGAGGTCAACCTTTGATTCCAAACGGATCAAAAGGTCAATACGAAGTAGGAAGCCATTCTGGAGCTCCACAAGACTCAGTCCAGGCTATCCACACCTTGCGTTCGGGAAAGAAGGTGGACAACAAGGTCCAACCTATTGACCGGGAGAAAAAGTCTTAGAAAAGGACAAAGTTCAAAAAGAAGCCATAGAGTCTCCAAAGAGAAGAAGAAAGATTTGGAAAATCCTCCTATCATTTTGCCAATTCCAAAAGCTCCATTTCCCCATCGCCTTAGAGATTCTAAAAAAGGTAAGCAGTTTGAGGGTGTCTTAGAAGTCTTCCAAAATGTGCATATCAATATCCCATTCCTAGATGCCATTAAGCAGATACCTTCTTATGCGAAATTCTTAAAGGATTTGACCACAGCTAAAAGGAAAACACCATTTCCTCGGGAAGCTATTATGGCAGCCCAAGCTTCGTCACTCATCCAACAAACGATTGCACCAAAATTTAAGGATCCTGGATGTCCGACAATTTCCATTCATATTGGAAATCAAGTGGTGGAAAAATGTCTCTTAGACTTAGGGGCTAGTGTGAACCTTTACCATATTCGGTTTATAAACAATTAGGTTTGGGGGTTTTGAAACCCACCGATATCACGTTGAGTCTAGCCGATAGGTCCATAAAAATTCCAAAGGGTATAGTTGAGGACGTGATAGTTAAAGTCAAAGATTTCTATTTCCCTGTTGACTTTGTTGTCTTAGACACGGAACCAGTCATCAATTCGAGCAGTCATATTCCTATCATCTTAGGACGTCCATTCTTAGCCACGTCTGA
>NW_028236957.1:0-48711 GCF_017979445.1 Akebia trifoliata
TCTTCAAAACCGATCCATCATCCAGAATCGTCAAAACTTATGGTTTATCCCCAAGAAGTCGAAAGCTTTGCTTCGATAACCATCTCGTAAAGGTGGAACAATAACCATACCCGACATATCGAGACCTAACAACACTTCAAGCTCCTCAATGGTAGGAGTCATTTCGTGTTCCTCAAAACGGAAGAGGTTGAGCTCAGGAACCAACACCCCAATATGACCTAAATCAAGCCCCATTGCAACAGGATGTTTGACAAGGAGAGTGTGAACCCCGGCTTGTTCAAACCCCATTGAACCTTCTTACCGTAAAAAATCAAAAAATTAAAAAAATCAAAAAATCAAATAAAAATCAAAAATACAAAAATACAAAACAAAAATATCAAATATAAAAAAATCAAAAAAACCAAAAAATCAAAAAATCAAAAATCAGAAAATTCAAAAGGAATTTCAAAAACCTTTCGAGTTGCACGCAACTCCAATTTGTCAAAACACGATCGAAGAAATATTCAAATTTCAAAACTCATCAAATTTTCATCAAATCCAAGATCTCACACGAGCTCCGCACCATCGAGATCAAGGAATTAATAAGGTAAAACTCTATCAGACCACGTGCTTGAGTAGCCATTTTCTACAAAAGTCATCAATTCGATCGATAATTTGAAGTCATGTTTTACAAAATTTCGTATGCCCTGTACAAATAGGGGTTTAGTCTATTCTTTGTAGTTCTTTGCATGCAGTTCTTTGCATGCAATTCTTACAAAGAAGGACAGCTGTAAACACCCCAATTTGAACAGACCCCTACTCGAAAGGACCCAAAAATACAAATTTTTCAATAAAAATTGCCAACGGGCCTCAAAGGCCCAAATCAATCGAAATTTGCCATTTTAATCAAATCGAGGCCCTTAAGACCTCCCAACGATTTAACAGGCCCACATGAAAGGACTCGGCATGCTCCCATCTATCCCGCTCCACTCAAAATACAGATTTTTCAACAAAATTGGCCAACGGGCCTCAAGGCCCAAATCTTTGAAATATGGCATTTTGGTCAAAATTGAAGCCTCTAAAACCTCTCAACGGGTTAGTAGGCCCACCAAAAGGCTCGGCATGCCCCGCTCCACTCAAAGCATCAATTTTTCGACAAAATTGGTCAACGGGCCTCAAGGACCCAAATCTCTAAAAATGGCAATTTGATTAAATCAAGGCCCCTAAGTCCTCCCAATGGACTAAGGGACCCACCAAAGGGGTTTGAGCTATCCTACACTTGCCCGACTTTCACCGCTCCGCCCGTGCATACCAAATTTTTGATAAAATTCTCCCACGGGCCTAAAAGGCCTGATTTGCCAACACGTGGCATGTTTTTTTATCAAACCAATGGTTGCAAAAAAATTAAAAAAAAATTAAAAAATTAAAAAATGTGAGACTTGGGATGCCTACTCCTCCTCTACTTCCACCGCTCCACCTCCGAATCCGCAAACACCCTAAGCCTATTCAAAGCCCATGAACCCTCAAATCTACAAAAACCAATTTCCCACCTTACCCTAACCTAAAATTGATCTCATATCACCTAAACCCTAAAGTGAACCCACCCGTAAAAATCCGACCCACAAACAAACCTTATCCAAACCAAAGTAACCCACAACCTTCCTAAAACCCAAGCCCAATACACTAAAAGGCCACAAGATATTATCCAATTCATTATCCAACTCACAACCCTAACCCATTACCCACTACCCACATCAACCAATCACCTCTCAACATGAAAAGATGACACATGTCATCATCCCCTTTCACCTCCCTCATCTAATCACCTACTCCCATCATCATTCTCTAAACAACTCATCTAACCCACATCACCTCTCTCCAAATCATCACCTCAACCCATACCTTACCCTAACCTAACCTATCCCCATTCTCTAACCAACCACGTCACAACCCATACCCAACACACCCTAACCTATCATCATTCTCTTACATCAACAACCACCCACATCACAACCCACATCTACACTAATCATTTTCCTTAAAACACTCCAATGAAATCACCTCAACCCATACCCCCATCATCATCAACTAACCAACCCATACTCTTCTCTCTAATCAAACAACCACCATCAACCAATCTCATCACCTCACTCTCTCATCACATATGCCACATGGCATCATCCCCTTCTTCCTCCCAAAAACCAATTTACTAACCTCTTATACAACCCATTCTCTTAAATCTAAACACCTCACCTCTTCAACCAACCTAACACTCATTCTCCAAACAACCCTCTTACACCCCCACTCCCCCATCAACCATCACTCATCTCATCCTACCAAACACTCTACCCAAATGGATTTGGATAAGATCCAGACCGTTTGGATCAAAATCTCACCCATTTTCATTCTTTACAAAACTACCCTCAATCTCACTCCAAATTGCATACCCACATCTTTAAAAAAGAATATCATTACCCATTCTCCTAACTTTTAACCCTATTATACCCCCAAACATCCTCCCAAAACCTATAAATACCCCTCCCCTCCTTCCAAAAATGGTGACCAAGTTTCACTAAGAAAAAATCTACTCTCTACTTATCTCTAGTACTCTCTCATACCATCTACTAAAAAAGGAATTTCACTCTCATAACTCATTAAGGACTTAAGAAGCATAGAAGAAGAAGAAGAAATGAAGAAAGAAGGATGAACTTGAAGCTTCAAGGTGGGTTCAAAGTACCCCCCCTTTTCCTCTCGATCTTCTCCTCCTCCCTCTTCTAATATCCCCTTCTTCTTTTCATTTTGTTTTTAAAAAGAATTTAAGATGTATAGTCCCTAAGGCTTAGATCTACAAGGATCATCTCCATCAATAAGATGATCCTATGATCGAGCCGAAAGCGAACCCCTATCTAGGGTACAAATACACACACGTGGCACTTTATTTTTGATTTTTTTTAAATCAAAATAATCGAGTTATTTAAGGTTACCGCCACTTGGCGGGGAGAAAGGGGTGCCGACACCTTCCCCTTTCTCCAACCGAGCCGCTTACCCGAATCTCAAGGTTTTATTACCCCTTATCTATCGTGAGTCACTAAAATGCAAAAAATATCTTTTTGAAAAATACACACCGGGTGACCATTCACACCCACTTACAAAATGAATGGTAGCGACTCCAATCTTTAGTAGATATGACCATCGTAATGACGAAAACCACATATCTACAGTTACCATATAGGTTTCAGAAATCCGGATGAGGTATCTCGAATTGACAAAACTGTAAAACCACATTATGCTAGGAAAATATGACCCTAGAAATATAGAAATCATCATCTTGCAAACAAAAAGAAGCTCTACGATAAAAATCACTAAAAAATGATCAAATTACCAAAATACCCCTAACCTTAAAACATCCCTAAAGCCTACGTTACTCTTAGAAAAATCCATTCAAATACATAAAATAACAAATAGAAATCAAATAAATCATTTCGCCAATTTTCACAAAATTTAATAAAATTATGAAAATGCCCCTCATAATGTTCACGACCATTTCGCACAAAAAATTTCATAAATGACACAAACCAATATTTTCGTTGAATTTCTTACGAAAAATCGATTCTAAAACATCATAGAACATCAAAAACCGACTTGAAACGCAAAAGTTCTCTTAAGGGGCAAAACGATAATTTTTCAATTAAAAAAATTTAAAATTTTAAAATTAATAAATAAAATATTAAATAATGTAAAGTGAAACATTAATAAAATTAATTTAAAATTTTGAACCAAAAAAATCAATCAATCAGACTCTCAGGCAAAATTGTTGATGGTTGTCCAGATATTTATTAAAGGACCCCTCTATCTAGGGGCCCAAAGAATTAAAGATATAATAAAAGGGGGTTCTCCAAAAAATTAAAGTCAATCAAGTAAGACTAAAGTCAATCTTAAAGTTAATCATGTAAGACTAAAAGTCAAGATCTTAAAGTCAATCAAGTAAGACTAAAGTCATGATATTAAAGTCAACCAAGTAAGACTAAAGTCAAAATCTTAAAGTCAATCAAATGAGATTAAAAGTCAAAACCCTAATAGAGTTCTAATTAAATAATAATTCTATTTAAAACAATCCTAGTTAAATAATAACTCTATTTAATAGAATTCTAACTAAATAATCACTCTATTTAAAATAATTTTAAATAAATAATAACTCTCTCTAAAAGAATTATAATTAAATATTAACTCTATCTAAAAGGCACTTAAAAAATCTATAAATAGGGGTCTCTACACCCTATTTTCATATCAAAAAAAAATCCTAAGAGAAGTACGTCAAAAAGCTTTCCTAGCCTCCCATAAACCCTAATTTTGAAGCCTTAACTCCTTACCTAATACCCATACCTCAACTTTAGCTCGAAAAATACCTAGAAGCCATTCAAAAACACCCAGAAATCCATAAACAAATTCGAAGAATTCAGATCTAAGAAAGAGATACCTTGCCTCAGAGATCAGAAATCAGATCCGGAGACAGAACGAAGCGAGGAGTACTGTACAAGTAATTACTCTATCAGATCTGAGGGAACAAGACCGTTGTCTTTAGAAAGGTATCTATTTCTTATTATTTTTTTATTACTTAGGTCTTTTAGCAATGTAGTTTATTTGGAAATTAGTAGAGACCGGCGTTTGCCAGGCAGGGTTGGTGCCTAACACTTTCCAACCCGTAACGGGATCCTCGGACCTATTTTTTTCTTTCTTAGATTAGTAGTATTTACTTTTTTAGAGTCAGTATTCGATTTCGAGACCATAATAACTAGGTGACAACTTCCAAACGTTAAAGGTCAAAAATGGATCTGCGCACCCCGTAGATCGAGAGCGCTTTCAGGCTATACGAAACTCTAATCGTTCCTTATACGTTTCAAAATATTAGAAGTTCTGTCTATAAAGGGTGTCATTACCCTGTTTGCATTCCACAAAATGCGCCCTTTCCTATCCCAACTTCAATTGTTTTTGTTCCTCGACCATTCATCTTGAATTCCTACCTTAGCAACTTCCTTCTCTAGGTTGGCTGCATTTACTACTGCAAAACATCTTGGTGTCTGAGCCTTCAAGATGTCTTCTAAGTTGTTGAACTTTATTTATGTTACATATAGGTCTTTTATCTACCCGTGTGGCTATGTAATTAATTCTTCATGCAACCTTGACCCTAGGATGGTAGTGGTCACATAAGCTGATGCCACTAGTTCGTCGTTGCATAACTTGTGCTCAAAATTGAGCAATGAACTCCCGAATGCTCTCTCATTCTTCTTGTCTCAGGTTAAACAGAACATTAGCTTTCACCTTTCTTATTTGATTGTGGATATAATGAGCTACAAATAGTGTTTTTAGCCCTGCGAAGCTCATCACTGACTTTGTGTTCAACCCTTTGAATCAAGAGATTACAACCGACCTCAATGTGGACGGGAACATTTTACACATTAAAGCGTCGTCTCCTTAATATATGTAAACACCCCATTTTTGCACTTGTCTAATTAATCAACTTGTTAACCTGATTGCGATAGTTCCTAATGATGGACTAATATTCTAAAGTTTTTTATTGTTACTAGATGTGTTTCTAAAAGATTAGATGAGATATTTCAAGTAAACAAAACTTTAAAAATCATGCTATGCTAGGAAAATATGATCCAAAAATATAAAAATCGTCATTTTCAAATAAAAAGAAGTTTTATTAGAAAAATCATCAAAAATAATCAAATTACCATAATACCCCTGATATCATAACATCCCTAGAGTCTACATTACGCTTAGAAAAACCCTTTCGAACACATAAGACAACAAACTAAAACCAAATAAACTGTTTCGCCAATTTCTACAAAATTTGATAAAATTATCAAAATGCCCCTCATAGGCTCCACCACAATCATTTCACGCTAAAAACCCATAAATGACACAAACCAATAACCTCATTGAATTCCTTACAAAAAATTGATTTCAAAACATTCTAAAACGTCGAATACAACCTCTCAACTCAAAAATCCTTGTTGAGAGTAAAATGGTAACTTTCCAACCTTAAAATTCAAAATTTTGAAACTAATAATTAAAATATAAATTAACGCAAAGTGAAATCTTGATAAATCAAATTAAAATTTTTGAATGAATAAAATCAATTAATTAAGCCCACGGGCCAAATTTTAAATAGTAGCCCCATTTACTTAAGTGGGACCCACATAATATTTAATAAAAAATCCTCCATTAGGGGGTTCTCCAAAAATTAAAAAAAATTCATTCTACGTAAGTCAAAAAAATTCAAAATTCAAAATTCAAAATTCATACAAAACTTATCTAAAATATTATCATAATTTAAACAACTTAATAGATTTGTTAGAGATAGACCTTATCTCTAAGAGATCTAATCTGAACCATAATCTTCACAAAGCTCTTTAAAATAAAGCCTCCACCACCTAATTTCGTAGGTTAAGAAAAATCCTAAAAAACAAAAGTCGAAAACCCTCCAAAACTTTGTTAAAATCCTAAATCTGAAGCCTTAAGTTCATACCTAACCCCCCAAGCCTTAATTTTTCACCTAAAAAATACATCCAAAAAGTCATCTCACAATAGAGGTAAAAGCAAGAAGATTCACACAAGGAATGCTCATTGTCAGTTTCTGAGAGAATCAATCGTCGTAATCATTCAGGTAAAGGAAGGTAACTTTTATTTTATTTTTTAGGTCGTTTGTTACAGTATAAATTTTTTAGAAAAGTAACAAGCCACTCTTCAAAGCCGAGGTTATTACTTTATGTTTGAAGTTCTAGATCTGGCATCACAAATCATCTCCCTACCATCCTCAGACCAATGGAGCAATCGAAGCAGCCAATAAGAATCTCAAAGCAATCATCGGGAAAATATGTCAATCGCACAGAGATTGATCCAAAAAGTTTTCATTTACATTTTGGGCATATCATACTTCAATACGATCTTCCACAGGAGTCACTCCCTACTTTCTAGCATATGGTATGGAAGTAGTCTTACCAATTTAAATGAAAATCCTGTCTCTTAGGGTCTTGATGGAAAGTCAATTACTAGACGTAAACCATGTCCGTCAACGGTATGAAAATTAAACTTGATCGAAGAAAAATAACTTAGAACTTTGTACCACGTGCAAGCTTATTAAAAAAGAATCGTCCGCGCATTTGACAAGAAGATCAAAGCTCACCACTTGTAAGTCGGGGATTTGGTACTCAAAGATAACCAAACTCTTGTCTTTGACCCTAGAGGGAAGTTCAAACGTAATTAGGGAGGTCATTTCATCATCAAAGAAATCCTGCCTGGAAAATCCTTCAAACTTCAAAACTATGATGAAATTGAACTACTAGAACCAACAAACTTTGACCAGATCAAGCAGTATTACATTTAGAGAGGCCTTCTTTGACCGAACCAATATCCTTGTTACCCAGTTCAACATTTCCTTTCTCAGTCATTTGCAACTTTTTCAAAAAAAAAAAAAAAGATAATTACATTTTTCTTTTACAGCCCGACCACACCAAAATATATATATATTATATATATATATATATATATATATATATATATATATATATATATATTCACCCACAAAGAGACAAAAAATCCAAAGAAAAAAAATATATATTGTCAAAATGGGGAAGAAAAAAAAAAAAAAATCAAAGGAAAAACAAGAAATGCCACACAAGGGGCATTCGGGTATTTAAGCCTCAAATTACCTTTCTTTCTATGCCCAGTCCTAAGCTTACCTATGGAAGTCCTCCTAAGTAACGTGCGAAAAAGTCAAGGAAAATAGTAACATATGATTAGACAGAAACTCCAAAAATTCAAAAGAGAAGAAAAAAATGAAGTAAAAAAAAATAAAAATAAAAATAAAAAAGCCTGCTAGGTTGAAAACCCGTAAGGAAGACTAAAGCAAAAAAAAAAAGGCAACGTCGCAAGGTTGTAAATCCAAAAGGATGGACTTGGAAACAATTAGAAAAAAATAATAAATAAATAAATAATTTGTAAGTTCGCTAGATCGAAAAATTGAAAAGACGGTCTAGGCAAAAGCTAGAGCACGCTCGGTAGATTGAAAATCTGAAAAGGCAATCTAGGTAAAAGTTAGAACGACCAAAAGAAAATCTCCATTGAGTTCAAAATCTAAAAAGGCAGTCCGAGCCGAAACATCAGAAGTCTAAATAACCAAGTTTTAATACACAGCTTAAACCAAGCAAAGACTCAAAAGTCACGAGTATCTTGTCTATGATTGATCCGAAAATCTTAATTTTTCTAAGTGAACAAAAAGGAAGAAAGAGGAATTCTACGATGAATTTCAAAAGAAAATATTTTGTTATCTTCAGCCTGACTCAAAATCTTCAATATAAAAAGTCAAAATTAAAAGTTAATCTTTATTGCATTTGTGGTAATCAAAGATTTCAAACCTTCATAACAAGGGGCAATTTTCTTTTTTAAAACATGTAGTTTTCCCCTTTACACTAGGGGCATTCTTTTTCAAACTGAGTTCAATTATCTCTAATGCAATATTTCCTGTCAAACTAGGGGCATTTTGTTCTCAAGCTTGATCAATTTCAATCCTAAAAAATAATGGTAACCCAAATCTAAGGTTATCCTGTTGATAGCAATTTTTTGAAAATCTCTAAGGTTGAAAGGAAGTTAAAATGTTGGCCTGAGATTCATAAATATTTTTGAAAAACTCCTGAGGTTCAAACAGAAGCGTTTCTGATCTTTCATTTGGCTTTGCCCACAGAATAGTTCATCACCCTTTCACCTAGAATAGGTAGAGTATGACATTAAATCTTTATCAGATTTTGCTCAGACCCTGTTGAGCAAAATCTACTCAAACCCCGCTAAGATTTTTCTCATATTCAGACCTTACTGAGATTTTTCTCAGATTTTGCTTAGACCCCACTGAAATTTTTTCTCAGATTTTGCTAAGACCTTGCTGTGATTTTTTTCTCAAAATTTTCACAGATCCTGTTGAGATTTTTCTCAAATTTTTCTCAAACCCTGCTGAGATTTTTTCATATTTTTCTTAGACCCTGCTGAGATTTTTTTTCAGATTTCGATTTGACCTTGTTGAGATTTTTTCTTAGATTTTGCTCAGACCTTGCTGAGATTTTTCTAAGACCCTATTTAAATTTTTTCTCAGATTTTACTCAGACCTCACTGAGATTTTTCTCAGATTTGGCTCAGACCTTGCTAAGATTTTTTGTACATATGATTTCCTCATCATAAAGATCCTCATCACAAAAAATCATGTCATTTCGATACTTTTATCCCATATAGGACAAAACACTCTATCTAGAACTTTGTCTATGGATCCCAATCCTATATATATATATATAAAGATCCAATGGTTGAGATTTATCTTAGAGATTTGTAATATATTCTCGAGATACATCTTTTATCCCAACCATTGGATCTCACAAAACACAATTGAGATGTGTGTGTAAACATATGAGTTCAGTTTTCAAGACTTTACAAATCCTGACCCAGAGATTTTGTAGAGCAATCCAAAGATTTGAGAGCATGGGAGATTTAGGAGGGTTAAGAACATATTTTTTGAGAGTTGAATAGGCTTAGGGAAAGATGATGGAGAGAATGGTGAGGTATGAGTTGCATGAAGAGAAATATAAGGGTGAAGGGGAGAGTTCCAATCATAGACTAAAATATCCCAAAAAGATCTTCCACCACCTTAGGATTTGGTGTGCATCTAAAGAGATAAAGAGATGGGGGTAGTTTTAGGTAGCTTTTATTTTATTTTAGTGGGAAGTGTTTTCTACCATAGGATTTGTGCAAATTCATCTAACACTACTAAATATTTGGAGACGGGTGGTTATGGGGAATTGTGATGGTTTCAGACAGTTGTGTTGGGTTTAAAGGGGAATGTTCTCTACCATTGGATCTTTTCAAATAGATCTCAGGTCAATAAATATGTTTATGGCGGAGATAAAGATGTGTTATACACAAACACATGTTCAATTTCACTATCAATTTTTGTAAATTGTAGTTCTAGTTTATGTAAAATTCCGTTGTTGATTTGTTGTTTAGTTTCTGTTACAAGGGAAGGTAAGGAGAAAGGTAGAAAACTTGGGGGATGGATTTAAGGTTTACAAGGATCAAAACTATTGGTAGGAAAAATGCTTAGACAAAGTGAAATGTAATAGAAATAAAAAATTGGACAAATACACGAGTTAATACGAGGTCAAAATTACATCTAAATCTTCAAAACTATGAGTATATTGTTTTTTGTTCATCATTCATTATCACAAATCGACGGAAGAGATGGAAAGTTACATCTAAATCTTCGAAATTTTAAATATATATATGTAGTTCTTGATTCTCCTTAGCCATCACAAATCCTTGGAATGGATTGTAATCCTGGTATAAAAAAATAGTGAAAGGATATTTTTGGTACTTCAAAACTTTTCTTAAGACAAGTGGGCATTTACAAAGCAATAGCAATTTGATACAAGGAACCACAAGCTTCAAATCATCATTAAATAAGAGTCAAAATGGCTAGTGAATGTTGTCTTCAGAAGCATCTAGTTCCTTAATAGATAAGTTAACTGTCAATCGAAATTGCATCAGATTAAAAGCGATAGCACTGAATTCCAAACAAGATCCACGACCTTTTAAACACTTAAAAACTTCACATCAATAATAAACAATAGCACAATAGGGGTTTTCCAATGTCGAGCTAGCGTCATCATCAACGAAATCGTTTAAACCACTTGTCCATGAGCTAACATCACCATCAGTGAAATCATTGAAACCACTGGTCCATGAGCAAGCGTCATCATCAGCGAAATCGTTTAAACAACTTGCCCATGAGTCTCTCTTTGAATTGTGTTCTATTACACTCGCCAAGGATTCTTGAAAGTTCTTAAACCTCCTCTTTTCTTCTTCAGGTCTATAAATCCTTCCATATTTCTCCTTCCATTGTTGAAAGAGCACGGCGGCTTGTTCTTCTGATACAACCTTATCTGGCCCATAACTGACAATGGAAAACCTACTAGGACGAATGCCGACTGTGGGTTCCATATTACTTGTGTGTATCCCAACTCGATCATTGACTAGCTGCAACAATAGAACAATATATGTAAGTTTTGCAAGACTATTACCAAACATGACCAATCATTCATGTTCAAAGAGATTTTCAATTTTTTTTTTTTTTTTTGTACTAAAATAACATATCCATTTTTTTTCTACAATGGGCTTTATGAATAAATAAGCCAATGGGTGGTTCCAATCCAAGGTCAAAATACTTAGTTTTTTGATAAAACAGCTAGGATGGTGGGTTTCAGTAGTTAGGCCTCCAAAATACATTTTTTTAAATAAACAATGCACGAGCTAAAACCGCTAAAGAATATTTTTTTCTTTTTGGAAATATACCTTGTTGGGCAAAGCGCAGGCATCAGTGATGGTGATGCTCTTCATGTTCCGGGTTTCCCAGTCTTCGGCCGTAACAGTAAGGGTACCATTGGCATCGATATCAAATTTAATTACCACACCACTCATTCTGGAGGAAGACCAATTAAAACAAAAGCTACCAATAAATTTGTTATCCCTTGCAAATTTTTCCTCACCCTGAAGGACATTTATCTCAATACTTGTCAAATCATCTTCACTGGCCCGGAACAACTCCGATCTGGAGAAGGGCAGTTTGTGTTCCTCGGAATAATTTTGGTCATAGTACCATCCGAGGCCTCTAGACCAAGAGATAACAGTGTCATGTCTAAGGGAACAATATCGCTGGAATTTCCAACCAGGAGACCAGCCTGAAATTTGAATAAATTTAGGAATACAATTAGAATAATAATTAATGTTCTACTACGTAATAAAACTAGATGTAATTGCCACAACAATAATTATGAACCCACTTCTGTCTAGTTTAATTAAAAAATTATGTAAGATTTTATCTCAATGGATGAGGACTAAGACATATGAATGAGAAAAAATAACAAGGATAAAAGAACTAACTGGAAGTGCGGCCTCACGAGCAGCAACTTCGGGAATGACACTGACGTTGGGATCTTTTCCAATCATTTTCTTCACAACTTCCTGAACAATTGGTACATATGAAGATCCATCAACATGTATCAACTCATCAAAGCCATTGCAGAAGAACAATGCATCCCTCAAGACATTTTTAATTGGGGTTCTTAACCTACAAAACATAATCCCAAATATACAAATAATAAGTCCCAGAGGACTTTCGGATGAGCAATAGAATGTCATAGTTACGATAGCAAACTTGAAAAAGAGTAGACCCACCACATCGTATTTGTTAGAACCAAAGATGACAGCTCCATCTTGACTTTCTCAGTTGTCTCAGTGACACTGAAGAAATTGTTCATCCTTCAAAATATAGATGTCTCCATCTTTATTGATGTTTGATGCAAGCCAATCGACGATTCTCTCTTTTAGTTGGAGTTGCTTAAATGTTATTCAGTCACAAGAAGTCAAAACAAAATCACATTAACATTCCAAAAACAGTTGGTTGTAAATAAAATGGAAGCAAATTATTCCAACCTTATCAAACTCATCACCACCCCAATGTGTATCTCTGAATGAAGAAAGCACCTTACAAACTTCATCTCCAGCCTCGAGAACAACAACTACAATAAAGAGGCAAGCAAATATTTAAAACAGCAGGAAACAAAAATTTGATCACAGCCATCATTTCCACGTTCCAGACACTCAACTCCTTATTCTATGCCTTAACATTTGTAAGGAATAGCCAGATCGAAAGTTGGCAAATCTTTATAATGACCTTCACAACCTCTAAAATACTTTTATCAAGTGTTTAAGACTTTAAATGTAGAGGACTCCCAAATACACCTCTTAAAATCATTACATTCGTTAACTTCGCAATCAAAATATGAGATCGCAAAACCTAAACAGGAAACAACATATAATTGTATAAAGAACCATGTTGAAGCAGCATACTTTAATTTTGTACAATACACCATATCAACCTAGCCTGCCTTCAAGATTTTACAGCCTAGATTACCCCATCCTTTTAAAGTTACTTTTAAACTTGGTAACAGTGTTGGTATCATTACCAATATACTTAAATATCTTGAAATTTCCCGAGATTCCTAAAGTATTTAAAACATACTAGAAACCCAAGGTGATCAATTTCGAGAGTTCAGAGTTTAAAGTATCCATTAAATGATGTGAATTCTCCCAAGTTCTATGCATAGTTGTATACTTTATAAACTACTACAGTACCATATGTAAAATATAAAATGATACTTTTCTTTCTATTCCGCGTGAACTCATGAAAATAGCTTAAGATATTTATGTCTATAAAACAAAAGGAAGTCAATTTGACATGGGTTCAGACATATAAAACAAGAACCAACAGCTAGACCAGTGAGGGGAGCTTTTTGAAGGATTTAAAAAGGAGAGAGGTATGTCAAAAATGACGTGGATGAAAGTAGTTAGGAAATATATGAAGCCACATTTTTTACTGAAAATATGGCTTGGAATTCAGAGTTAAGTACAAAAACAGGATTCCAGTTGCCGACACATATTTGGGACAAGGCATATTTGATTGGTTGGCTGAAATTATATACAAGATCCAATTTGTCAATTCACAAGATTTTCCTAATAAACTAGAAGTAAAATAAGGTTAAAAAATTCCCAAAAACCATGCCAATGTTCTCATGAAGAATTTGATTATGTATCTAAAAATATCTATCTATTCATTCGCCAATTTAAACAACAAAACCTAAAACAAATAGAACACTAGATAAAATAAGACATTTCCCTGCAAAAATAAGGAGGCAACTTCCACTCCAGTATTCAAAATCTTTACTTTTATAGCGAGAAAAGGCAGAGTAAAGCGGTTCGACATCAAAATTTATAAGACCAAAAATACCCCCACAATTGCGTTTATCCTTACTATTCTTTTTTATATGGATAAGCTGGACTTGAATCCATGACCACAAAGTTGCTTTGTAATGTATTAAACCAAGTGGGCTATAGGTCTAAAGCACATTTATCTTTACTATTAGTGTCAATTTTGCCAAAAGAAATAAAATTATACCACGACTCTTATAATCACATTTGTTAGTATTCAAAAAAAAAAAAGAACCTTTATCATGTCTCTTCATAATCCACTTAATTAATATTTTAAATTATAAAAGGTCCTCACAATCGCACGATCCCTATAACCAAGTAATAAATTTTCTAAAAATAAATATCCATCTTTAAAATCATTTTAATTAATATTAGAAACAGCAAAAAAAAAAAAAATCCTTCCAATATATAAATGATAAAATTTGATTATATATTTGAAAATTTTATCAATGTCTAATATAGAAAACAACACATGACATAAAATTGAATGCATTTGATGAAGCATCATTTATTGTCCTTTCAAAATCATTCGGTAATTATGGGTACACTCATAAACAGAAAGGTGAAAAAAACCCCATTGTACAGAAAGGCCACACAACATCCAAGTTTACAGTTTTGCTCATTATAATCACAAGCAATTCATGTCCTATATGAAAGCTATATATCATATGAAGTATTAACTTAGTTAAGTTGGTAAGATGCATGGAGTGTTGTTCTCACGTCCTAGGTTAAAACCCCCTTGAACCCAACTTCACTTGCTAACACCTAACCACCAACTCTTTACCTATAAAAAAAGGCCTTTAGATCATATAGTAAGGATCGTTAAAATAATGAAATTTTGTTTGTGAGCAATCCAAAGAAGGGCTAAAGTTTGGATAAGCAAGAGGAATGCTCATGTATGCCACATTTGCAACATCATCGTCATCCCAGGTGGGAATTTACTTACGAGTTTTGCCATAATATAGTATCACTTTTGTAGAGGCGAAATCTCGGATGGCGTCGGTTCCTCGAGATTTACCCCTAACAATCGATCTTCATGGTTCTTGATGTACTAAATAATGATCAAAAATCACATAGAAAAATGATCAAAGAGAAGGAAAAAAGAGAGAGAAGACAAGAAGCAAAATTTGTTTACAAGGGTTGTCCCAAAATCGGACTACGTCCCCGGGATCCGAAGAGCCATTCCACTATTCTTCAAGCCATTACAAGATTTACAAGCCCTTAGTCTCCTCTCCACTTTCTTTCTCCTTTGCTCCCCCTCTCTTCTACCTATTTGTTCTCTTTATATAGATAGAGACAAACCCTAAAAGAAAAGTCAAATCAAATCATGATTCTCTACAAAATCTATCCTTATCTAGAAATAAATATTCTCTAGTCAATTAAGAGACTTTCTGTTTCTTGGTAAGAATACAATCTTAACCAAAAATCTAATCAAGGATATATCAATGCCTCGAGATATGCATTAATTATCGTGTGATCGGTCATCGATATTCGTTTTATTTACACCACGTGTCCAATACCGATTTTACCCTTTACAGTTAACCCCCTTCTCGTCAGTGGAGATTAGTGAGGCCGAGATCCACTTATGAAAATATTATACTACTCTCATGTCTTCACATTGCTTTATGAAAATATTGCCCCCTGCTCTTGCTCTCAGGAAACGATGGTCTCTTGGAATCTTGTGGTTACTCAGGATGTCTTGGTTATTCAGCCCTCATCTTCTCACTAGAGAGTTGTCACTTAGGACATTAGCCATTCAAGACCCTTAAATCACTCAAGGTTGCTATTTCATGCAAGATAACTTTGTCTACCTTGCTCTGCTCAACCTGCACAGTCTGCCCTACTCTACCTGCACGGTCCTGCTCTACTTTATCTGCATAGTCCTGCTCTACTTGCACAATCTGCTCTATTCTACCTACACAGTCTGCTCTGCTTTACCTACACAATCTGCTCTGCTCTACCTGTGCAATCTTGCTCTGTTCTGCTCAGCTCTGCTTTACATGCACAATCCTATTTTGCTCTGCTACACAAGATAGAGCAAGGTCACGCCCAACTTTACACTTTGCCCATCAGGTTAGAGTAGAGTCGCGAAGACTTTGCAACCCCAATGAAACAAAGTAGTCATGCCTAACTCTATGATCTGCCCATCATATCAGAGTAAAGTCGTGAAGACTTTGCAACCCCAATGGAACCAAGAGGTCATGCCCAACTCGCGACTTTGCAACCCCAAAGGAGTTAAGCGGTTGTGCCCAACTCTGTGCTCTACCCATCAGGTTAAAGTAAAGTTGTAAAGACCTTACAACTTGCCGTTTATTTTATACCTTCATGTTGTGCACAAACCAATCATCATACCTTTCACATAGTTATGTTAGAATACCTTGGTAATATCAATAGCACTATCTTTACCTTTTTACTTTCTGTATTTACTTTTTTCTCTTAATGTTGATGCAACACCATATTTAGAGTTTTGTAATCTGCACATTTTTTTTTCTTTCGTGCATCTTCCAATAGTTGTTACTCCAAAACAACTCTAGCTTATCACCTTGTACAACCGATCGTTGCCACCGTAATGACACAATTAAATCGCTATTTGCGATTTCTTGATGTGCCACTACTTTTAATCTAATTAAACCCATACCGATCAAAGGGTTAATCAACCAAATCAAAACCCAATGGGGTGCCCAAAATCCCCCCACCGTTCATCAATCCACTTTACCTTGTGATTTTCGTTAGTGTTCTTCATTCGATCCCACAGACGGCGCCAATTTTTAGAAGTGAAATCTCAGATGGCATTAGTTCCTCGAGATTTACCCCTAACAATCAATCTTCATGGTTCTTGATGTATTAAATAATAATAAAAAATTACACAGAAAATGATCAAAGAGAAGGGAAAGAAAGAAGACAAGAAGAAAGATTTGTTTACGGGATTCGTCCCATGTTAAATAAGTCTGTAGGGTTATTTTAGTCTTTTCATTTCTTTAGTTATCTTATGTAATTCTTATATAGCCTAATTAATCTAATCTAATTTTCTTCTCTCTAATTCGAACTTGGTATAAGAGCCAAGCTCTCTACCTCCATCAAAACTCTCTAAAAAATAAATAAATAAATAAATAAATAATAAATAAATAAATAAATCACATTCTCTGTCATTACAAACCCTAATCGCATCATGCGATAGGGAGGTATCATCTAATCGAAGCCTGTGATCAGGCTGTTCTCACAGCAATGGCTGTATCTAAGCCCTACGACACCCAAGGTGACTATCTATGGGTATTGCGACACTCAAGGTAGTGATTTTGGTAGTGTGCGATCATCGTAGGTTGCTATATGAGTTGTGCGATCACAGCAGGTGACCTGGTTTTGATTTTTTGAACATCATAAGAGGTTGTTCTGGCTTCTGCGACACAACAAGTTGCTGTTCTGCTGTCTGCGACCATAGCAGGAAGTTATTTTGTACTTACGATCACTGCAGAGGGCAGTTTGATATGCTGAGACCATAGTAGAACTCTGGTTTAGACCTGCGATCTCTATTTTTGGACTTGCGATCACTGCAGAGAGCAGTTTGACGACTTGCGACCATAACAGAAGGCTGAGTTGAGGCATACGATCACTGCAGAAAGTGACTATTTGCGACTATAACAGAAGGTTGGTTCATCGTTTTGGAGCCTTGTTTGAAACATGCGATCAGCATAGGTTGTTATTTGGATCTGGTTTGAGGGCTACAATTAGCATAGAGGCTATTTGGAGCCTGTACTTACAGCAAGAGTGTTGTTAAGAGCTTTCCCTTATTCTCTTTGAACTCCCTTCAAACCAAAAATACGTAGATTTTATATATATATATATATTTAATATGGCCTCTGAGACATCATCTTCCTCAGTCACTGGTAATAATTACGATTCAAGTGGTTTTCCTTCTCACTCAACCGACTTTCCAAGAATTCAGATTACCACTGTGAAATTAAATGGCCCTAATTATCTTCTTTGGACACGATCGGTTGAAATGTTCATTGGTGGCAAAGGAAAGATCGACTACCTCACGGGAACTGACAAACAACCTGCACCGACCGATACGTTCTACTCCCATTGGTTTGCTAATGATTCAATGGTCCAATCGTGGCTGGTTACATCTATGCAACCACACATTGCAGCTGGTTTTATGTTCTCTACAGCAAAACAGATATGGGATTATGTTAAGAGCATTTACTCGCAACATCAAAATAATGTTCGGATCTTTAACTTAAAGCGTGAGATTTCTCGTCTTTCGCAGGGTGATTCTTCAGTTACCACCTATATATCACAATTACGTGCTCGGTGGGAGGAGTTGATCTTCTATTCCTCGTCCTATGCTTGGAAGGACCCTCTTGATGAGACATTATAGGCGTCAATTATGGATAAGAATCGGATTTTTCAATTTCTGGCTGGTCTCCGAGATGAGTTTGAGTATGCGAGAGTTCATTTATTAGGAATGGATCATTTTCCGTCCCTACAGATTGCGTATTCTTATGTCTAGGCTTATGAGAGTCGTCGCGCAGCTGTCCTACCTCTTTCTTCAGGAGATCACTACGCTATGGTTGCTCGCCTACCTTCTCTACCTCTACAATCCTCCAGCGGGTCTCTGCCTACTCGTCAACGACATAAGTGTGATCATTGTGAAAAATTGGGTCATGTGAAGGCTCGTTGTTATGTACTTTATGGTCGTCCTAATCAAAATCGTCAACAGTCTCAACGCTCTTCAACTCATGCAATTTCTCAGCAGACAACTGATTTAGCAACTCCTTCAGCTCCTACCTCCTCCTCGGATTCGGTATCTCTATCCCAAGCCAAACTTGCAAGTTCAGGAAATTCTTCAATCAGATAGAGACTTCATCTCAGCTGGTTTCTACCTTCGCTCACTCAGGTACCTTTGCATCTACACACAGTGTTTCCACCCCTTCCTCACCATGGATTATTGATTCTAGTGCCTCCGATAATATGACCGGTACATCCTCTCTATTTAACGCCTATAGTATTTGCTTTGGTCATCGCAAGGTTCGCTTTGCTGATGGTTTTTTGTCTCTCATAGCTGGTAAAGGTCTTGTACCTGTTACATCCTCTTTATCCTTAACAAACACACTACATGTTCCTCAACTTACTACTAACCTTGTCTCTGTTAGTAGTCTTACAAAAAATTTGAACTGCAGTATAACCTTTTATTCCTCTCATTGTGTCTTTTAGGATCTGGAGTCGAAAAGAACGATTGGCACTGGACATGAAGTGAATGGATTGTATCTCTTGGACGTTCCTGATTCACCTAGCACCCATTCTGCTCTTCAACTTAGTAGTAGTAGTAGTAGTCAGTCTAATAAGGCTCTTGTAATGTGTTAGCATTTACGCTTAGGCCATATTTCTTTTGGATATTTGAAACACATGTTCCCTAATTTATTTAATAATAACATTTTGCTTGATTTTTCTTGTGAAACTTGTCAATTAACTAAACATGTGCGTTCTTCTTATCATATTAGTATGCATACTAATACACCTGCTATGTTTGACTTAGTTAATTCTGATGTGTGGGGTCACCCGTCATATCCACTGTTGGTTTTTGTTATTTTGTCTTGTTCATAGATGACCACAGTCGTACCAGTTGGATTTATCTTATGAAACACAAAAGCGAGGTTTATAGGATCTTCAAGCAATTTCTTGCTATGGTTCATACCCAATTTAGTCGTACCATCAAGACTTTCCGTTCTGATCATGGTACTGAGTACACCTATAGTGAGGTCTTGAAACTTTGTTTAGAGTCTGGCATTGAGCATCAAATGTCTAATGTTCAGACCCCTCAGCAGAATGGTCGATCAGAACGAAAAAATCGCCATATTCTAGAGTTAGCCCGTGCCATTTCTTTTGGCATGAACATGCCCCAATCCTATTGGACCGATGCAGTTCTTACTGTTGTTTACCTTATTAATCGGACCCCCTCCAGTGTTCGTCAGTTTGTCGCACCCCTCTCTAAGCTCTCTCCAGATCGTCCCGTGTTTCCACTTCCTTCGCGTGTTTTTGGGTGTGTCTGTTTTGTTCAAATTCTTGATCGAAATCGTACTAAACTTGACCCTAAGGTCGTAAAATGTATATTTCTCAGTTATTCCTCTACCCAAAAAGGATACCGTTGTTACCATCCTCCTTCTCGACGACGTTTCATTTCTCGAGATGTTTCCTTTTTTGAGCATACTCCTTATTATAGTGGGTCCGTTGGCATTCAATATGAGTGGTTTCTTTTAGATTCACCTGATGATCCATTTCCTTCTTTATTGCCCCTTCCCATGCCTGTTTCTCCTTCTCCACTCCCTGTCAGTTCGTCCCCTTCTCCATTGCAGGTTTACTCTCGACGTCCACGTGATACTACCATCACTCCTATGTCCGACCCGCTTGCCTCCTCGCCTCCACCTCCGCCTCAGTCTGTTCCCTGTGATGATCGTCCTATTGCTACTCGCAAGGGTAAGCACACTTGTACTTATCCCATTTCTAATTATATATCTGATTCAACACTCTTCACTCCCCTATCGGAGTTTTCTTGTTTCTGTTTCCGTTGTTTCTCTTCCTACTACTGTTGCAGATGCTATTGCCCATCCTGAGTGGCGAGCAACTATGATTGATGAGTTAACTGCTCTTGAAAAGACTCAAACTTGGGAACTCGTTTCTTTTCCACTTGGAAGGAAAGCAGTGGGATATCTGCTAGCCAAGGGTTATGCTCAGACTTATGGGATTGATTATCAGGAAACTTTTGCTCCAGTTGCCAAGATGACCACCATTCGCGTTCTCCTTTCTATTGCCGCTATCAAAGGATGGCCTCTCTTTCAGTTAGATGTCAAAAATGCTTTTCTCAATGATGATCTTCAGGAAGAAGTCTATATGGTTCAACCTCCTGGGTTTCTTACTTCTGCTTCTCCTACCTATGTTTGTCGTCTTCGCCAGTCTCTTTATGGCCTGAAGCAATCTCCTCGTGCCTGGTTTGAGCGTTTCACTAAGGCCATGCATCAGTTTGGATTTCATCAGAGTTCTGCTGATCATACCTTGTTCTTGCGTCACTCCCAATGCAAAACTATTGCTCTGATTGTGTATGTGGATGATATTGTCATTACTAGAGATGATGACGATGGCCTTATCGAGGTCAAAACTTACTTAGGACGTCAATTTGATATTAAGGACCTTGGACATCTTCGCTATTTTCTGGGTATTGAGGTTGCCCGGTCCCAGTCTGGTATATTTATTTCTCAGCGTAAGTATATTCTTGATTTACTCGGTGCCTCTGGTCAGCTTGGATCTCGTCCAACTGATACTCCTATTGAACAGAATCACAGGTTGGCTGATTCTGGGG
This sequence comes from Akebia trifoliata, assembly GCF_017979445.1. Classification (NCBI taxonomy): domain Eukaryota; kingdom Viridiplantae; phylum Streptophyta; class Magnoliopsida; order Ranunculales; family Lardizabalaceae; genus Akebia; species Akebia trifoliata. Next base: position 21,206 of record NW_028236957.1, read on the forward strand.
GAGAGTGTGTGTCAGATATTGGCCAATATCAGCGTCTTGTGGGAAAGTTGATCTACTTGTTTATGACTCGCCCTGACATTGCCTATACTGTTAGTGTTGTAAGTCAGTTTATGTACTCGCCTCAAACATCTCATCTTGCTGTTGTTTATCATATTCTTAGATACCTTAAGGGATGTCCTGGTCGAGATATTTTATTCAACAATCATGGTCATCTTCGCATTGAGGCATGGACATGTGCAGATTATGCTGGTTCAGTGACTGATAGAAAGTCTACTTCTGGGTATTGTATTAAAGTTGGTGGTAACTTGGCGTAGTAAGAAGCAGGATGTGGTTTCTCGGTCGAGTGCTGAATCAGAATACAGAGATATGGCACTTGGAGTATGCGAGTTGTTGTGGCTCACAATCTTACTAGCTGATTTATGTCTTCCTGTGCCGGTTCCCTTCTTACTATATTGCGATAATAAATCAACTATTAACATAGTTGCAAATCCGGTTCAGCATGACAGAACGAAGCACATAGAAGTTGATCGTCATTTCATTAGAGAAAATATAGTTTCTGGACAGATTTTTACTCCCTTTTTTCCTACCTCTCAACAACTTGCTGATGTTCTTACTAAAGGTGTTAGTAAAACCTCCTTTGAAGATGTCTTGTCCAAGTTGGGCATTGTTGATATCCGCGCACCAACTTGAGGGGGAGTGTTAAATAAGTCTGTAAGGTTATTTTAGTCTTTTCATTTCTTTAGTTATCTTATGTAATTCTTATATAGCCTAATTAGGACTAATTAATCTAATCTAATCTTCTTCTCTCTAATTCGAACTTCCCAAAATCGAATTACGTCCCTGAGCTCTAAAGAGCCATTCCACTATTCTTCAAGCTATTACAAGATTTACAAGCCCCTAGCCTCCTCTCCACTTTCTTTCTCCTCCACACCCCCTCTCTTCTACCTATTTGTTTTCTTTATAAAGATAGCGAGACAATTTTAATCAAAAATCTAATCAAAGATATATCAATGCCTCGAGATATGCATTAATTATCGTGTGATCGGTCATCGAAATTCGTCTTATTTACGCCACGTGTTCAATACCGATTTTACCCTTTACAACTTCCTATATGTGTAATACATATGAATATATGCAAGTGGTACCAATCATAATCACCAAAGTCGTTGACTTTTACAAAAAATCGTGTTTAAATTGCGATTTTAAAGACTGACGATTAAATCATGACTTTTGAAAAAGTCACGATTTAAACAAAAAAAAATGTTTTTTTTTTTTTTTTTTGCTGAGCAAGCTATTTTAAAAGGTGTTTTTCAAAAACCTTTTATCTTTAAGTTTAAAATAAGATTTGATGATATAAATGATAACATCACTTAGTAGAAAAAATATATATTATCTTTACACTATTTTCGATTTTTTCTCAGTTTTTTTTCGATTTTTTCCCTTGCCGACTTATTCCGGAACCTCAACTTGGTGACTATGGTACCAATAAGGGCATTAATCAACTTAATGACGAGTCAACCTAGTGTTTGGAGATAGATATGCCATAGGACAGGTCATGCTCAAGAATTGTCTAGATACTTGAAACATCCTAATACATAGTTAAGATGAAAAATCATGGATTAAAACACTTGATGTTACGCAAAGTCTCAACTATAATATATGTAAAAACTCATCCATGCAAATCTTGACAAAACTAAAAGGAAATTTTACAATAATTTCTTTTTATTTTTTTAATTAAAAATGCATAATGAACTCAAGTAGAGATAATAATAAAAAACTACAACAAAATGGCATGGTGAGGTGCGTAAAAGGAACCAGGACCACCAAGATCTAAATGCTTAAACTATAGCATCTGCAACTAGGAATTAATCACTTTTTTTCGGACAGATGTAGGTGTGAAGTTGGGGGAGATTTGATCTCAGCTCTGTGGTATTACCACACACAAACTTTTCCATCTCAGTATTTCACCTAGGTGGCACCTTCAAATTTCCTTACCTTTGATATATCACAATAAAACTTTGTTCTACAAACAAATAATAGGATAATATAATCACTCAACCTTAGTTAGATATCACCCCTTTAAGAAGAATCATATTTTGAGGTAGGTATATCACATTCTCACTAAACATTTCTATATTACACGAAAACTATGAAATTCTTTATCCATCAAAAAATTCTCATATTTAAAAAATGAAGATTACACGTGTTTACTGAACTAATTAATTTAATCCTACTTCAAATTAAAAAAAATCCTGCAAGTTTTTCAAGATTACCTAGCATCACAATTGCAAATAAGTGAGACAATGCTCTTGAGGCGAGGCGTACACCTTGAAGTGATATGACTACATTCGAATTGACTCTAGGATTCGCAATCTAAAGAACTCTCTAACATCCATTCTTTTAGTCACCCTAGTGTACCACTTTAGCACATAGAAAAAACTTGTAACATTGAGGTCACCACTTATGCATCAAGGAAGGCCAATTAATTGGGTATATCGTCCAATTCCTCCCAAAAATTTATCCTTATAACTACTATTTGTGTAGCATAAAAGCCCGTAAAAACCCACGATGATATAGAATACATTGCTCTCGATTTTCTAGAGAAAATGAACCATAAAAAAGGTAAAGACGAGAGAATTTTCATGGCTGAATCAATGTATCCAGATCTGACCGAGTTGACTCAGTTTGACCGACTCAGTTCAAATTGTCTGAGTCAACTCGATTTGACCAGCCTGGTTCGGGTTGACCCAGTTGGGTCCATACTCAACCCAATTTTGATTTTAGTCCTATGTGTTTAGTTTATTTTAGTCTTAGGTTATTAGAAGTTGTTTAGTTAGTTTATATTTCAACTTTGGGAAGTTTCTATTTTTTGTCTAGTTACTATTTTTTTAGTCTCTAATTTGTTTTAGGTTTCCATTTTTTTCCAAATTCATTGTTATTATTTAAGCCACAATTAGAAGTGCTTAGAAGTGTTCAAATTGAGTTTTAATAGGTTTAGAAAGTCAGTATTATGTTACAGAAAAGTTAGGAAAGTTACATTTTAGTATTTTAGAATGTTTTTAAGTTGTTATGATGAAGTTATCAATATAAAGAGTTTCAAAACGAAATTCAGTCAATTAGAAATATATCAATTTAACAAAAAAAATTCTCTTAATTACTTTTTAGTTTTATGTTTTATTTTCTTTCAAATTATTGCTTGTCTATCAATTGAATTTATTGATCAAATTGATTGTATGTGTTCTATTGAACACAATCTTTTAATTCCTTTCTAATTTATTGATTCACACGCTTCCGCTACATCATATGAATATTGGTCAATAGCATGCTTAAACTCCACTGAAACCATAAGATACCCATTGACGACTATATCACCTCAATGGCCTTCTTATCCCACCTCCTCAATAGTCCCCTAGCTGAGCCTAGAACAAGAAGATCACAATAATCAAATATCCTTCCAAGATGCACAGATTTCTAATACAAAGTCAACAAGGCTAACTTGGTTTCCTTTAGTGCCCCCAAATGAACACCCCACTACTTGATTGAACTTTTGAGAATGACTACACCCTATTACCCAGGCCTTGCAATACTCCAAGCACATATCTTCAGCTTCATTGGGTACATTTGTTATTATTTCCTCAAGCGAAGATTCAAAGAAACAATCACCCCTTTGCAGCTTGACGAGAAGTTGGGCAACTCAGGTCACCGTCGGAGCCAAAGTTTCTTTTTCTTTTTGATTGGTAAGGTTTCTTAGAGGAACTTAAATTGAAACTTGAATTTTGAACAATATTTACTCAAGAAAATCTATAGACTATTTTATTCTTTCTGCCTATTTCATGACCCTTTCACCAATATATTGACCTCTTAACAAAAACTAGGACACAAAAAGTCTACTCCAATGTAATCAAAGCGAACGCTTTGGTGCATCTTAGGTGGGGCACACAAAAGATGCCTTAATACATGTGAAGTGAGGCAGTAAGTGAGATGCACCATGGCACATGCCTAGGATGTGCTTCAATCAACGCGCCATGCATAACACCTTGGTTGCGCCTCAGTCAAGGCATACTCCTCACAAAAATTGAACAAAATAAATGTATTTTATTTAACTAAGATACCAATGGATTTCATTGTATAGTTTTTATATACAAAAAAATTATTTGAAATACAACTTTTTACCATTAAAATGTTGAATTTTAGATCTTGTTATTTTTATTTAATCCAAGACCATCAATGCTTCGTCAACATAGGCCCAATGGGGCATAAGATTGGTTTAAGGTAGAGTACACCTCTTTAGGGCTAGCTTAGGACTTAAACATGCCCATCACAAATCCACCTATTGCCAACCCTAGTTGTATTGTTGTAGCATGTCACGCCCCGAAATCCCAACACGAATCCCTATGATTCATCGGTTAAAATCTCGAGGTGTGAGGTAATCAATCACACAATCTAACAGAACATTCATAAATAATAATACTTATGAAAAGAAAATACACGCAACGGAATAAACATTTAACTAACATCTATCGAGAGTCTAGAGCAAGCAGAAGAAATCGACAAACACTGATATAAGTCAAGATCTTTAATCTCATAATTCATCAGGTTACAAAAATTTCTAAACTAACATGTTTCTTATCTACAACCAAAAACCGCTAGGATACTCTACTAGTCCTCAAAGACATGGCGGCGGCAAGACATCAATCTGATCCTCCTCGAGGACCTCCTCAAAGAACGGTTCTTCAAAAGTTGAATAATCTGAAAGGGGAAGGATAGGGTGAGTAACAGGGGAATGTTACTCAGCAGTATGAACGCCGTTCTAACAGCGAGTCATACATGCACGAGTAATCATCAGAACAATTTAATAATGCAAGTTTTCATAATGTAACATACGATAAGTGTCTAAGCATACTCAGTAAACAGTTATAATAACTTTCAATCTATCATTTTCAATCATTTAAAGTAACATATGCATATTTTAAATGAAAACATCTATCAATCATTACAAAATAAGAAAAAGATACATAATAAGAACACGGCGGTGTAATCGATAAGAGAGCAGAGGAACACGCCGATATAACCGCCTCGGCTATGGCAATACGATATTCCAAACTTAACCTCCGATGTGGAATCCCATCGTTATAATCTGATTTTGTGGCCGGTCTAGCATACCACGGTTGGATGACCATTTATCCGGCTCAGACTGGCCGTTGACCAAGAACCCAATACTGAGTTCAACTAACGGTGAGGTCGACCGTTTGACGACTACAGACTAATAGTGATCACTAACTAGCCCAGGAGACCCCTCGCGTCGAAGCCTATCAAGAGGCAATGCATGTGAACCCCGCCTATCTCTACACTATACAGAGACCGCCTTTACACACAACGTTCCCCAGAAAAAAGTAGGAGAAATTCCCGGATTTCATAAGCTGTAATATGCTCTAAGGTATCCCATACTACCGAAGAGCATATGACATCTAGTGTTATCCTAGATTGACTCGCCGCTTCCGGACACACAGCAACGCGTCACTCTTTATGGGTTTTCTACAAACCTTTACTGGTAAACAAAATAATTTATTTTGTATATAATATATAATTTCTTTTTAATCGAAAATACAAACAAAGTCTGGTAGTGCCTTCCAGTGACAGTTATTGTCATTTCCATCCATCAAGTATCTCATCCCTCTATCTATCTATCACGTTTTACGTGGCATGGCCACTACGTAGAACTGGAGGCACTGTCCCATCAATCAGTCGAGAACATACGTTCTCTCTATCCATCCATCAATTAAATCGATCAATCTATCATCTAATTTCCTACATATCTATTAAAGTAATTTTACTTTTAAAGTAATTCGAAATCCATAAAGCATCAACCAATTCCATTCGATGGTTTTGGTTGAGTCGAGAGACTTGAAAACAAAGATAAAACTATAAGACATAAAAGCTGAAAATCTATGAAATTTAACAAGTGTTAAAAAAATGATTTTTCAAAGTCGAAATTGAAAACGAACTATTTATTTATATATTAAAGAACTTAAAGTAATACTTAATTGTTTTTAATGAAATAAATGTAGGAAATAGGTATACATACTATATGGAAGCAACACAAAACAAATTAGAACCAAACTCAACATTCGGATACTTTTCCGAATTGCTGATTTTTCGTTATTTTTCGTTGAAACTCAACCAAAATCGATCCAAATATCATATTAACTATAAAATGATTATATTACGTCAAATGAATTAAAACCAATCATAAATAAGCATGCAAACATGATTCAAATTATTCAAATATGTATAAACTTAATGAAATAATCGATTTATCAACAATCATATGGATTTTCTATGGAATTATAGCATAACTAGAAGGTAGAAGGGAAGGCAACCTACATTAAGTTATTTTCAACGGTTGAACGGACTTTAAAATCGCCTCCGGCCAATCTCCAAACTTTTCTTCCGGCGAAAATCGGATTTCTTTACGTCCACGCGTAACCCTTGGCGAGAGGAACAACTTTCCTTCTTACGCCTAAGCTCGGATTGTTCTCGTTTGGCGTAGATCTGAGTTTCAAATATTGAAGGAAAAGGGTTGAGATTTGTTTAGAGAGAAGAATAAGAAAAATCTGATTTTTCTAATAGAATTTAGATATTTATATCACTTAAGTTGGGACATACTTGTCATTTTGGAATTGTTTTTCCCGAATGCCGAATTGGACAAACTTATACTCTATTTCGGATGATTTTTCGACACGAATCTAATGGTATGATCGGTTTCCTTAAATTACGTCTCTAAGGTGTCGTTTACCTATTAGAAAAATATCTAATGCGAAACTCGATGATTAGATAACTTTTAAATCAATGCACAGATCTAAAATTCTTTCCTCGAGATACATTTTAGGATTTCAGGTCATTACATAGCAGCAACACCAAATGTTGCTACTTCTTCAATTCTTTTTGTCCTCCTTTCTTTGTACTTCTTGATGCACAAAATTGCAGGATGATACATGTGTGCACATAATAGGTTTGACCAAGACAACAATATTCTAAGCACCTCATAGGATAACCAAAGAATAAGGTGTTAAAAGAGAGAAAATCTAAGGCCTAAACGATTAAGTGGCAAAAGGTAAACACAAAATTTTGCAAAATTGTGTTGTGATTAAATTTAGGGGTATCGAATAGTGTTACGTCTACTGGAAGGAGGGTTTGAAGGTTGTCGATTAGGGTGTGGATTATAGATCTAATTTTTAAAGGAGTTTGGATAGGTTTTATAAGCAGTACAATAGGTTTAGGTACCTTCTTGTGGCCCAAGAAGAGCTTGGTAGGCTGTTGATGATTTTGGGGAAGTTTTTAGGTAAGTTTGGGTGGTCTAGATATGGTGCAATTAGGTTGAGATGGGAGAATGAGTATTAGGGAAGAAGAAGGTTTGGACAGTACAAATGGTGCTAGAATTTATTACAACCACCTTCCAAGATGCCAAGATGGTATTGAGGGTTGATTGCTCATAAATAAACAAAAAACAAGAGAAGCGTAGAAGAAGGTGATAGTTTTGTCTAGGAATCACACCAAAATTTCAATGGCACCACACCACGTAGCTTCCAATCATTGGAGAACCTCAAAACTAGTAATTTGAAATGCCAACTTAGCTAAGTTGGTAAAACGTGTTGAGTGATTCAAACCCCCTTAAACCCAACTTCACTACCCATTAACACTTTACCTAACAAAATAAAAAAATAATAATAATACACTAAAATTTTTCTTATTTCATTGAGTTCTTCAATAATAAAAGGTTTACAATCTATTTATCAAGAGAAAAGAAACGTTATTGTAAAAGTATTCAAACTATCTAAATTTATCTACCAAGTATCCTAGTTAAATATTAGTGAATTCAATTTTATTATAACTAAATAACTAAGAAGTCTAATTTAATATAAGTGAATTCAATTTAATTATAACTTAATAACTAAGTAGTGTAATTAAATATTGATAATTAAGAGTATGCTTGTTAGTATTCCTAACTATTTTCTGTCTCTCTTCTCTATCCCTCGTAGTGTGGAAGTTAAGATGAATAAGATTTGTAGGGACTTTTTCTGGCATGATAAGGAGAACAATAAAAAGTACCATATGGTGAGTTGGAGGAAGATTTGCTTGCCTAAAATTAGAGGGGGTTTGGGGCTCAGAAGTTTTGCTATGATGAATTATGCTTTATTGTCCAAATGGTTGTGGAGATTTGGTGAAGAATAGGGTAGCTTGTGGAGAGAAGTGGTGGCTAATAAATTCAGGTTACAAGAGTGGGGTTGGGAAACAAAAGAAGTGAAATGAGCATATGGTTGTGGGGTTTGGAAAGGTATTTTTCGTCGCTTACCCTCGTTTCTAAAGAAAGTGAAGTTTAAGGTGGGAAGGGGTAATAGGGTTCCCTTTTGGGAAAATAAATGGTGTGGAGATATTTCGTTCAGGTGACTCTTTTTGGATCTTTTTGCGGTGTCAAATAAAAAGGGTATGACTATAGAGAACTTTTTGGTAGGCAATGGTTTGGAAAGAATGTGAGATTTTGGTTTTAGGAGAGACTTTAATGATTGGAATTGAGTAGCATGGAACGTCTGCTGGAGTTAGTTAAAGTGAGAACTTCTCTTGTTGAGAACGAGGATCGTAGGGTTTGGGAGGGTATGAGAGAGGGAAATTTTTCCATGTGTTCAATGTATATGGCTGGATTATCGATTTCAAGCTCCACCTTTCCCGCTAGCATGATTTGGGGCACAAAGATTCCCTCCAAAATATTGATTTTTCTATGGCAAGCTTCTTTGGGGATTAACCACTTTGGACCAACTTATCAAAAGAGGTCTTCAAACGCCAAATTGTTGTATTTTGTGTATGGGAGATGAAGAGACAGTAGAGCATCTCTTTCTGCATTGTGGGTTGGTGTATCGATTGTGGTCTCATTACCTTGGTCTCTTTGGTTTGGAGGGTTGCTTACCATACACCATTCAGGAGCTTTTGGATTTGTGGCTGTTTTGGGGTACCTCTCTTCGTCGTTCAAAGCGAATCCTTTGGAGTTTTTAGCCTTTTGCCCTTTGATTTTTGTTGGAGTATATGTGATTCAGGACAGTAAAGGGAGAAAAGAAAATTTGGAGAATTAGGAAATTTGGTTTAAGATTGGGTTAAGGATATGAGCTAAAGATAGGATAAACCCAAAAGTTAAAAAAAAATAAAAATTCTCGCAATAACAACGGGATGGATGAAAAGGGTTAAAGGTTAAGGTTTATAGAGTAGTGATTAAAGGTTAAGAGAATGGAGAAAGGATTAAGGGTTGAGACTTGTAGGTTACAAGAATCAAGAAAGGGGTTTCAAGAATCCAAGAAATCAAGAATCAAGAATTCAATATTTCTTGAAAAATCAAGCAAACAAAATTTGTGTTGAGTTCTTGAAAGGATTAGAGGGTTCTTGATAGTTTCTTAATCTCCCACAAATAAACAAAAGAAGATAAGGATAAGAAGCAGATTAAATAAAAGAAAAAAAAAATGATATTTACCTTAAAATCATCCCAATGATTTTCATGGCATCAACCACATTGAATGCACCAACATTCAAGAGAAAATAGAAACTTCTGTAATTTGTTTGTTCCATTCATTCTCTCTCAATAAATCCTAATACAATCTATAAATAAGGAAAATCAACCAAGGCTCTCAATAAAACTAAAATACATAATTTTCGTAACTTTCTCTCTCCTAAATTTTCAACCCTAATAAACTTAAATAAAACACATCATAAAGTTATCAAATTGCTCCTAAATATTATACTAAGACTATGGGCCAAAAAACATGAAAATAAATCCAAAAAACATAAAAATAAAGCCCTAAAACAACTCAAAACTAAAAAAACTAATATAAAATAATCTCAACGATAAATCTAGACCTAATTAAGTAAAAAACCTAAATAATTACAAATTTTTTGTCGGAACCCTTGATTGTTAACTTGATTTGTGTTTAGCATTAATATGGAAAGAAAGGAATCATTAGATCTTCGAATGAAATGAGTTATCTTATGAAGATCTCAAGTTCAACGTTTGGGGGCTGTTTTTTTACTAGGGAAAGAATTCTAAAGAGTTGAAGGGGATTTTCTTTGACGATTTTGTAGTTTGTTGGGATCTCGTTTGTAATTTGGGAGACTAGTTGTTTCTCTTTAATGGTTCTTTGGTTTTCTCGCTTTTTCCTCTTTTGATGAGTTGGTAATACTGGGACATCTCGTCCTTTTTTCTAATAAATTTTTAACTTATCAAAAAAAAAAAATTGAACTAGCTAGAAGTAAATACTTCAACTAATATCAAAGAGAATGTGGAGTCTTAGATTTTACTCTCTCTTTACACAAAAATTCATATTCCCCACTCAATCTGAATTACAAGCAAAAACCCCAAATCATAATTTTCTAAGGTTTGCTTCTCAAAAGTTTAATTTTCTTAAAAAATCCATTGTTGATATCAACTATTACATGAGGAATTATAAGTTAGGTTTTTTTTTAATATTTTTAAATTAAAAATAATAGTCTATCTTATTAGGTGTTTGCAGGATCGATTATGTCTCATGAATCTCATACCCACAAATGATAAAAACCAAAATCAATGTTTTATTTAGGTTCCAGTTCTAGGGCATTCGACTTGATGATTGAAAACCAAGGCTCCAAAAATGGGAAAGGACTCTATCCAATATAAGGATAAGGTAGGTACCGATCAAAAAAAGATAAGGTAGGTGCCTCCTTTCTCGACTTGATACTTAGACAAGTATTAAGCTAACCTATGTTTTCATAACTATTTCATCAAGCATCACCGTTTTCTTTATTTCAATGAGTTGGTAGCCAAAGATTACTCAATCACTTAGAGAACAGGGATAACAATTTATATGGCATCCATTCCATTCCAAGAAAGAGATTCAAGAGCTGTCAACCGCTTATAGACATTTATTTGTCTCCCTCCAAACTAGAAGCAAGCGATTATCCATTACTTCTTCAGGCCGGTGAAGGTGCATCGACGGAGACTCCACTTCATAGGATCAATGAACTCATTTGTAGCACAACACTGAACTCGTTTCCTTGAAATCAATCAAAAAGGACAAAAATATGACTTTCCAATAAAGGCGAACTCCAAGTATGATTTTGTATATCAATGATAGATTATTGAACAATCTAGGGATAGATATACGGCCCTTTGCAAGTTTGAAATGTGGACACTACAACCCTAGTTCCCATATAAGGGCTCAGCCATGTCCATAACAAAGAACAGTCTGGATTAGAACGAACACAATTACGAAACCAAAACGAAATATTATGCCCAACATTCACCAATTTGGCTACATCAACAAAATCTGCCAAGAATGGAGGCTCTCCACCTGATATGAGAGAATACAAGGGCTATGGATCTACAATATATTTTTCCCGATTTTCTAACAAGAAATTGCTTCAAGCACTCCTATGCCCAGCTGCATTATCTAGAGTTGATTTCTTCTAGGGCATCCTAAATCGATTCTTCCCCATACTTCAATGAGCCTGAATATTGAGATTCCAATAGACCCATCAGCATATAACACCACTCTTATGGCTAATTTGTAGGAGGCGAACAACCATCAACACTACTAAAGGTCTAATAAAAAAGATGATTGAGATTCCAATAGACCCATCAGCATATAAAACTTGCACTCATCAGTAAAAATCTTAATCATGATACAATCCAATTGTTGATCATGTATTCATCTCAAATAATTTATGTAATGGAGCCCTTTAGAAACCCCTAATTTAGAATCAATGTTGAATAAGCAATTTTTACACATTGAACCAAAAGCGTATACTAACCACAAATAGAAAATAGGTTTTCTTGTTCAACACTTGATTCCCTTAGTTTTATTTTTCTGAACAAAAGCCATATGTCTCCAACACCTTGCTACAAGACCATGTACAATGTTCTAGACCAACAAAAGCAAAATGTATTCATCAAAAAGGATCGAAAGCTATCAAAATTATAGCACATTAAACATCTCCCTCAAAGAACGTTTCCAGAAAAATGACCTAGAAGAGAAATTATACCAAGTGTTCCGATTTCAAACCCTTGTACACACCTCAAGTCAAAGGATGAGAACATAAGCTAGGCTAACCAGCAAGAACAATCCCTCGTCACTTCTACATCTAAACCCACATAACAATCCTTAACTACCAAGTCCTTCATAACAAAAATTCCCAAAGCCTAAGTCCTTCCAAAACACTTTACTAATATACAAACCCACTCCAACACACCCAATAATTCAGAAATGGACCGTAAAACCCCCATCTACTTTCATGGTTGCTATTAGCCTATTACAAATCTCAATCCCTACTCTATTACAATACTTATTATAAATGAATTTTCTTCAATGGCTTTCAAGAACTTCTCAAACAATCAAAATAAAACACATGATTTCTAGTGCTTGAGAGTTAACTCATTATTTCTATTTTATTTTTGACAGAAAAGATAAGAGGGTGTAGGCAGCGCTTTGATCCCAGTTATGTGGTATAACCACTCACAAACTTTACCAACTCTCCAAGTTGGCACCTTCAAACCTTGCTTACTGTAATTGTATATATGTTCACATAGCTATGTTATGCACGTCTTACAATGTGCAATGTACCCATATCAATAATATATGATACAAATTCCAATACCAATCACCAAATGAATACTTCTGTACTAAAGTTTTCTCATTTATTTTTGTACTATAAGTTGTTTTTTGGCCTTGTTCACAATAATGTCTAAATGTATATTATTACAAGTATTATTGTATAAAATAATTTTATTTTATTTTATTTTTTTTTTTAAAAAGCACATTTTGCACCACTAGAAGTTATTGGTGTGATGTGAATTTAAAAAGTGATTCTTAGCTCTCTTTTTTTAAAATAAAATAAAAGAAGAATAACGCACAATGTCAGAATATTGGAAGGGATACCTATATCTAGATTTCAAGAAACAAGTAGTAGTATCCCCATTTATGATACCAATGTCATTATCAATATGTGTGTCCAAGCATCTTGGCCTTCCAATCAAAAAAGTAGTAGTTAGTCCTACTACTCTACCCTCACATGAAAGTCTCCTTGCATCCTTTCTAACTTAGTAACCCAACCAAAAGAAACACTAATCTCTTGAAGATGAAGCTAGAATCTATCATTTTACATTTAACTTAAGAAAATTATTGTTTTGTCCAATTAGAAACATGGTTTATATCTTGTCTTGGGTAAACACAGAGAAGATGGAGAATGCAAAATATAAGAAAGCACACACTTTTATGCATATAGTATCAAATAAACATGCAAAAATATGATGATCATGCATGCCTTTGCAATTAGCAACTTTGCCTTTTGGATAGCTTTTGGCAGCATCCCCAATATCTTTCGTTGGACATCCAAGGAGAGTGAATAATCCTACCAACGCATCCGAACATACCCCCCATTGATGCCCCCTAGTAGTTGGTCTGTAACATATGGTTAGACCTTTAACGTAATTCGGGTCAAGAGGACCCATCCAATGCATTAGAAGATGATCTTGCGGGGTGGCATCATCAACCTACCGAGTAAGGTATTACATACAAATGTAAATATCCAAATCAAACTCTACCAAGATATGATGTATAGCTGTCAGATTAATTTCTCATTATAAACATCAGAAATTACATGTATTTAAATAACAGATTTTAAACCATAAAAGAATTAGAGATGTGCTGACTAACCTGATTTTGATGGTAAGATTCCTGAGCCAACTTCAAATCCGAGTCGATCAATGGTATAAGACTTCTGTTCAAACTCGGACTTTTTATATAATTTCTTTGAGAACCAACTCGAGATGCCGAACGGACTAAAGAGAGAGACTTTCTACCAAGGATAGTAAACATGGCCATTAGACCCTGTTACTGAGAGACGATTTTTGATAATTGAATCGGCAAATAAATATAAAACAAACAATAAATAGAAAGTGAAAGTGAAACAGAGTTTTTAACACTGTAACTTCGTCTTGTTCTTTGAGACTTATTATATAAAAAAGGCTGCTAAAACCTACTTTACAAACCTAGATATTCTAGGGATTACGATACTACGTAGGGCTGTCAACGGATAGATATCCGATCGGATAGTGTTATATCCGAATTTGAATCCGAAAAAAATATTGATATCCGAATTCGAATTCGAATCCGATCGGATATCACAAACCAAGATTCGAATTCGAATTCGAAAAATATATCGGATATCCGATTCTACAAATCTGTAAAAACCAAATCGATTTTCGTATTTTTTTCAAAATCTTCGGTCTATTTCATACTTAAAATCAAATAAACTTTGATTTTTTGTATAAAAAAAAAATGGTTTTAAAATCAAATAAACTTTGATTTTTGAAAAAAAAAAGATGAAAATTTTGATTAAAACATCAATTATTTTTTACATCAACTTGAAGAAATAGATTTGCAAAAAATAAATCAAGATTATTTGACTGAGGTTAAACATTGAAGCCGATGGATTTTGAAGGGGAAAAAAAAGGGTTTTCTGTGTGTGTGTGTGAGAGAGAGAGAGAGAGAGGAGGGAAGAACTTAACTTAATGCTCGCCGGCCGCCGGAGAAGAGGGTGGCTACTGGCCACGGAGCTCGTGCACTCGAAACGGCGAAACCCACCTGCTCGTTGTTCTTGCGTTTATGTTGAGAGAGAAGATAACATTTAAAATTAAATTTGGTTGTATAACATAAATACACAAGCAGAGATATATATATGTAAATAAGTTATGTTGTGTGACATGAATACGTAACACGTATATTCAATTCGGAGCGGATACTATCGAATCGAATATCGTAATATCCGAATTTGTATCCGAAACTCATTCGAATGTTAAAACAACATCCGAATCCGAATCCGAATCCGATATCCAAAAATTTTGGATAATATCCGAATTTTCGAATTCGGATTCGGATTTCAGCTATCCATTGACACCCCTACTTAATTGTGAAAATGTGTAATTACGATTCCACCCCTTAGCAATTTACCCGTACACCCCCTTACTCATCTTCCCCTTTTACGAATTTGAAGCGTAATTTGGTATAATTTGAAGTGTTTGATAGATGGAGGTGAGTTTTTTTATTTCATTCGTTCTTTTTGAATTGTTTTATTATTTTGTAAATAAACATTGGAAAAACATTCATTGGTATAATTTGGTATAAATTGATATTTGCTATAATTTGGTATAAATTAAGTGTTTGATAAAAGGAGGTGAGTTTTTTTTTGTCATGATTTTTTTTTTCATTGTTTCCTTTTGAATTATTTTATTATTTTGTAAATAAATAATATAAGAAAACTTTGATTTTATCAAATATTGTTTGCACCAAAAGTTTTTTCCAAAATTTCTAGTTTGTTTGGTATGTCTTTACTGAATTTCTTAGCATTTATTTGGTAGGTGTATACCGAAACAAATTTAACACGGGATTTATGTGAAAATTGGGTTCAATATGACTATATGAAATGTTACAAACTATTTTCGGCATTTAAATATCGAAATAGCAATGTAGAAGTCAGTAAGTACTTAACAAAGGTGAATTATACCTTTTGGTAGGAATGTAGCCAACAATATTGGAATTCTCTTTGGTCCTTATTTTTTGACTAGTGATTGTGTATTCCTATTTTTTACGTTTTTTTTTTTTTAGGTATCTTCATTTATTGATAATTTATCTGCAGATGTCACATTATTTGTTAACGTGGTAGGAATAAAAAATTTACATTATCCCTAATTTCCTTCAAAAAGTACAAATAACCCTTTTATTCTTTATAAAATATAAAAAGAATCCCTAAAAGTTAAAAATGGCCCTACACCTAAATTGGTCCTATATATTAAAATAGTCTTTTTTGGCATGGACTTAATTTATTGTAGATAAATTTAAGGATAATTTAGTAAGACCCCCTACAAAATAGTTAAAATCAGGGTCACCCCTTATAAACTGCAAGATGTGGTCTACTCCTTGGATTTTTGTTGACAGTTACCAATAGGGGTGCACATGGTTCGGATTGGTTCGGATTTTGGTAAAATTGGAATCAAACCAAATATGATCGGTTCTATAAATTTGGGATCGAACCAATCCAATTACCTTATAGAACCGAACCAATCCAAACCAAATTTGGTTCGGATCGGTTCTCGGTTCTCATACTTTCCAAATAGAAAAACAAGTATTTTTTCTTTCAAAAAAGGAATCATTTGGGTCAGATCATAAATAATACCTATTTTTAAAATGAAAATGATTTTATGATTAAATTATGACTAAAATCTATATAAATTGAAAATTAGAGAAAACTCAATGAGACTAAAAAAAATTACAATTTTAAAATTGGTATTTTTGATGGATTAGTGAGAAAACTAATCCATAAATGGTAGATTAACGAATCCAAACCTAGATTCGTATAGTACATTTTATCTAACAAACACGGCATAAAGGTTCTCGTAAAAAAACAATGAATCAAACTCTTTGAAAAAGTTTTTTCATAAATAGGTTAATTCATTTGAGAGTTGAAATAGAACTTTATGTACATTTTTTATGAGTTTTTGTTAGAAAAAAATAGAGGAGATAAAGTTGAAGATTTTGATGAGTTACCTCTTTGTAACATATATATATATATTATATAATAGATACTTCGGATTAGTTCGGTTCTCGGATTGGTTCAGTTCTATTATACCCCTAATCCGGAATCGAACAAAATCAATCGGATTTTTTTATATGCAATCCGTACCTGAACCAAATCATGCTCAATCCGAACCAATCCAATCCAAAAGGCTTCGAATTGGTTCGATTCTCGGATTTACCCAATCCAATGTGCACCCCTAGTTACCAATGTTTATTTTGATGATGTCATCATTTTTTAATACCAAAAAGATCCTTCTACTTTTTGTTTTACGAAAATGTCATTCATAACACTTTCCCTTTAAAAAAAAAGTATTTTTGTAACACCCCTTGCGAAATAAGCGAAATTTGGGTTATTCCCTCTTGAAATGCATGTGGTCTTATCCCCCCTAGACTTTTGTTATAGCGTCCCCAAATTTTAACACTCATGATTCTATGCTAAAATCCAAGGCACTAAATAACACTATTTAAAGATGATATTAGTATAAATAGGTAGCACAGTGACAAAATGATAATAGAGAAGTGGAATATTAAGACAATTTGGATTACAAACGTGATGACATAACCATAATTTAAGCTATTATTACTTTTTTATAATCTTATAATAGGTAAGGATATTTTATTAATGTCTAACCAATTAAAATAACACAAGATTATATTAGTATGATTGATGGCACACACATACATGCTATCATCACAAAAGATAATCAAACAGTGTAGACACTCCAATCTGAATGGGCCCAGTGCAAAACGACCCAAAATTGTGTTTTAATTCAAAAAGGGCTCAAAACCCTAAGATATTTGTTTTTCAATTCAAATAAAGGTTCCAATGAACTTATAAGGTAATTTCAAAAATCTTTTCATCAAAATATCTCTCAAAACCCTAAGCCCCTCACTCCAACCCACCATCAATATCATTGCAAGCCCACCAAAAACACCCTTTACCCTAACTCATTCTGGTCCTAGGGTTACCCCATCTAATCAATTTTAAACCAATTCCAACCTAAACCTAAACCTAACCCTAACATAAA
This sequence comes from Akebia trifoliata, assembly GCF_017979445.1. Taxonomy (NCBI): domain Eukaryota; kingdom Viridiplantae; phylum Streptophyta; class Magnoliopsida; order Ranunculales; family Lardizabalaceae; genus Akebia; species Akebia trifoliata. Next base: position 38,880 of record NW_028236957.1, read on the forward strand.
CCAATTCCAACTTAAACCTAACCCTAGCCTAAGTCAATTCCAACTTAAACTTAAGCCCAACATACACAAAAACCAATTCTACACTTCTACTCAAACCCAAAATCAAAACCACATCCATGATCTCAATCAATCACCACAAAAAGAATCAATGATCATCAAGATGGACACTTGTCACCACAACCCACCTCCCTAAATCAATTTACCCAACCTGATATCATCATTAATCCACACCTCGTGTCATAACCTACTCCCATTATTTTTTCTAAACCCTCATAACAAGCAATTCTCATATCATTTCTCCTTAATCAATTCACCTAACTCATACACCTCCATACCTTTTTGTCATGTGTCACCATATCCTTCACCATTCTAAAATCAAAATACCTCCCCCATTTGCATAATCATTCTTCCAACCAACACCCAAACCCCTTAATCTTGCCTACCACTCAACCCATATGGATTGAGAGATCCAACCCATATGAGTCAAGTAATCCATTTCAACCCTTTTTTACCAAGTTAACCCTCCTCCAACTACAAATTCCCTATACCCCATTCATAAACCCCAAGTCATTTACCATCATTTTCTATTTTCACCCCATTTTATCCTTAAAAAGTCCTTTTAAAAATCTATATAAACCGACCATTTTCTCATAAATCTCCCAATGATTGAACTTCCTAGTTCAAGCTTCAACTCTCTCATTCTTCAACTCTTTCACCTTTCAACACTCTCATCTCTTTCAACTCTCAAAGGCCTCTCAACCCACAACCTCAACTCACATAACTCTCAAACCCACTAAAACCTCTCAACTTACTACCTTAACTCATTCAACTCTCAACTTAAAATCTATCAACTTCAATCCTCATACTACAAGTATCTCAACCCTGAAATTCTACATTGAAGTTAATATCGAGAAACACTTCAAGAATACAAAGAAGAAGATTCAAAAAAGAAATTCAAAACTTCAAGGTGGGTGTAGAAAAATAAGTCCCCCTCTCTTCCTTCTCCATCTCCATATTTTATCTTTCCCTTTTACCTTTATTTTTCATTTATTTTTGGAGCTTCACCTTCCTTAATATCTAAGTTCTTGTGGTCTAGTCACCATGGGGTCCCTTTTTTAATGAGGTGACCACATGATCTAGGCCCGAAAGGACTTCATGAAACACGAGGGATAAAGATTTCGATCTATTACTGGTGAGATAGCTAATCACTCGATGAACCCACATGGATTTATAGTAGCTAGAATGACCATTGAAAGGAGAGTTTCCTTCTACCTTCTGGTGGTTGTTTCTACAGCACATCCTCAGGATAGACATTAGCATAAAACTCAACTGCAACAGTAGAGGCGGTAGTAGAGGATTGATCTTAAAATCCCTCAAAGTTTGAATATACAAATTTTATTTTTATCAATTTTCTTTATTAGATTTTTTCAAAAAATAAAAATTGACCAATGCATAAATTACCACCTAAGGTGGAGGAAATATAGTGCCTAACACCTTCCCTATTTCCTAAATTGATCATTTACCTAGATCTTAGGTAGGCTAGTGCCAAATCCTTACGAGAGTCATAACAAAACTAATCTTTTAAAATAAAAAAAAAAAATTGAGTACTCATTCATACCCTGTTTTAAAAAAGAATGGTGGCGACCCTAAATCCAAGTAGAGATTGGGTTTTCAACAAAAAAATTTCATGTCTACAAACGCCTTATAGAGGACGTAAGGGAGAAAAAAATGCATAATTGCATGGTTGCTTGTTCATTTGATATGCTATTTATGTATATGTTTGTGCTGGTTAGGAAGGACCTGCAAATGATTCATGTTTGTTTCTCTATGTCATCGATGACCTTTCGTCTGAATTCCCACATCCACCACTAGGTAAAACCCCTATAAAATTATTTACAATTTAGTTTATGTATGACTTTTGATAATATGACATTGTTTTTGGCACACATCCTGACGCTCCTTCCTCCTTCTTGCTTATAGTAAAAAAAAGAAAATTTTCTAATCTGATCACCTTGTGACACTCAAAAACATGATCCAGTGCAATGGAACTGTAAAGGACAAAATTATATGAACTTGAAAAAAAAAACTTTTAAAATAGTTATTTTTCACCGTTGAATTTTATTTTTAAGTTTGGGTGCTCGGTAGCCATCCTTTTTCAACACCTTGGATCAAGCTCGAAAAAAAAAATATTTTTTAACATGAATAGTTTCATGAAATCTAAAAGGTTGTGTTGTTGGATTGTCAATGTGACAATCACTATGGGCCCAACGACCTTTTTTAAGATTTAAAATCTAAAAAGATAAATTTGTGGGCAACGTGCAAGAGAGAGAAGTTCTCTCTATTATTGATGTCATTCGTGCTACATGTCAAACGATTGTTGGCTGTGAGCAAACACGTCAGTGCGCATCAAGGGTGTGTGTCAAAAACGATATCATATTATCAGCACTCTTTACTCATAGTTAATTAGAAGAGTAATTTATTTCACTAGGAAAATTTTATTTGGTGGATGTTGAATACCCATTGATAGATGGGTATCTTGCACCTTATTGAGGTGTCTATTACCATCTACAAAAGTATAAGAGTAGTGCACGAACAAGTGGGAAGGTGGTCAGTCTTGAAGAATATGACATCCTATAAGTTTGAGATGCAACATGACAATAGTGTTGCATGTATGACATTATACAACTTCATCAAGAAAGAAGTATTGGAAGATCTAGAGTTCGCAATATATGATAATGATGACTATATAGATATGGATATCAAAGAACTCATGAGGAGAAGTAGTAACTATGATGGTAATATCCCTCAAACAATACCTAGACCATCGCAAACGTGCAGAAAGAAAGAGAGATACAATCATGATTTGTCAAAACAAAACCAATAACATAGTTTTAAAACAATGTTTTATTGTGGATTTAACAATGGTGTAACCAATTTGTAGTCATATATTATGTTCTTTTTAATAATTATTGTTCTTTGTTAATCTTTAATAAAGGTATTTTATTGGGATACATAATAGTATTGCACGCTATAAGCCTCATGTTCATATGATTGAGTGATGAGGATATACATGACCACCACAAAAGAAAATAATTGAATGATGTTTCATACATGCCCAACATGGGAGATAATGCAAGTTATAATATTTTTATTACTAATCCTTATTTTAAATGTTAACTTTTTAGTACAGAAACATGCAAGTTGTTTTATTTGGACTGATGAAACCAAAGGTAATTGAGAATAAGACAAAGAAGAAGAAGAAGAAGAAACGCGATCATTTTCTTTTATATGATGCAATTGTTAATAATATTGTACTGATTATAATTATTTTAAGATGTTTACCTTACTATGTTTGAGTATTCTGCTTACAAAAGATTCAATGCATAGATATGGATGATATTTATATTTTGGGATTAAATAGGTGATGTTGAGTATGTGAAAAAAATTCATGATCATTGTTTGTGAAGGCGATGTTGCCGAAATTTTGATTGTGTATTTAAATATAATGTATTACCATTTAGATAATCTTACCTTTTAATTTACTTATTTATTTATCTTATCAGGTAAAAATAAACATATAATTTTTTAGTTTCATAAAAGGGTATTCTGATCAATTTATAATAAGCTAACTTATGAGTTGTTTTTAGAGTAAATTCCCAAATAATTACCAAAGTTTTCGGTATCTCCAAAATTTTGCTAATGTTGACACAACTATCACGCTAATGTTGACACGACTACTACATAATATTGACAAAATGTTATCAAATTGTCAACTTTACATGATGATTTTGTCAACATTAACATGTTGAAAATACCATAAACTTTTATAATTATTTAGGAATTTACCATTGTTTTTATCAAACACTAAACACAGCAGTTTTCAATGACAGTATCGAACACAATTTTGACCCCACGCATTTTCTAAGCAATTCTGAGAGCTAACAGTTACAATTGTGTTACCAAATAGGCTCATAGTAACTCTTGTAAATTACTGTTTAACATATATGCTTCTTGATGTGGCAAAGAAAAAAAATATAAAATTCAATGTTATAAAAAGAAGTTCTACTCATAAAAAGAATGTGGGGTGAACATTATTTTTTCTTGATATGCAAGCAAGTTTAGCTGTTAGCAATCAGTTCGACAACTATTTTCCAATTGTAGATTACATTGCAGCTTCAACAAGACTTGCTCAAGTTCATGGAGTTACAAAAGATGCATACCTTCATATTCAGACACCCACAAAAAAAAGACAGCTTCATAAGTTACTCGAGCTTATTAGGGCACTAGAAGCTAAAATTCACCAAGTAAATAAACAAGACTAAAAGACAGTCATTCCAACCATCAAGATTCGGAGCTAAATTTTCGCCCAGACAACTTCTCACCTTCAAAAAGTATGTGATTTATAAGTCCTCGTGCAACACTATATAAATAAAACTACATTCAGAGTAAAATCCAATATCATCGTCACCAATTTGCATGTAATAGGAACAAAACAAAGGGAAGGTAGAAAGGGCATAACTAGAAAAGGAGTTGGGAGTTTTTTTGGCTCATTTATCATGACCCATAACACCTCTGTGATTTTGCAGCTTCATGTAGTGCACGATCTCCATGAGTATGAAAGTGCACATAAAAACAAAGAAACTGTAACTAAGGTGAATTGTAACTTACTCATCTTTCATTTTCTGAATCTTCTCTGGATCTTTCTCAAGCATGTTTTTCTTGAATTGCTGCCTCACCATATCAACCACGAGCTCAGTATTATTTTGCTGCATATTTTAAAAAGTAAATTGTTATATTTATAACTATTTGTTTCTTTTAAATGGAGGGGATTTGGGCATATAATCACATGGTACAAGATGACCATGAAAAGGGAAAACATGAGAATACATCAATGCTGAACAATTAAGACAAACATAAGCAAATATAGAGAAGATTAAAGATACTCTTCACTGTGTTATTTAATAGAGTTAATATTGGGAGATAAGAAAAATTAACTATAGAATGGTAAAAAATAGAAACATCCTGACGTACAAAATCAAAGTTCTTCGTAACTAACTGAAAGCCTCTCTGGGAAAAAAGGATGAGACATCTAACTTGAAGAAAACCAGGGGCAACGTTTTAACGTTTTTCAGAGACAATTACAGAGTTGGTTGAGGCAAACCGGTACTTTAGGCATTGATGAGTCCACAAAAACTTCAGTGCCTCGAAGTAAAAGTGAGCACAATTAGCATATAACCATTTTCTTTTTTTCTTTTTCTTTTTTGTGGTCTGGAGCACTTCCATGTACTGGGGCAAAAAAGCATCAGATTATAAATTAAAATCTAGAAACTGAATAAACAAACTTACCTGGCATTTTCTTCATTTATCCTTCTACAAAAAAATATAATTTGCATTCCAAGAGAAGAAAACATTATGAGAGGACACTTTCCCCAGAGGTGGAGGAACCTCCAAGTTGAAAAGGACATAATGCACAAAAGGGGAAGGGAGAAAAAACCAACCAAATACACCTAATAATCCACTAAAAACAGAACCAAAAATAAAAGGAAAAATAAAATAAAAAATAAGGATAAGATGAGGATGAAATAAATTTGTACGTATATTTGTATTTAATTTTCTGATGAGTAAATGTAATATTGACTTCATGTATCTAGCAGAAGCAAACATCAAAACCCTATTGCTTTAAAGCATGGCCATGACTACATTTGTATTAGCACCTGCTAAGGGACTACGGTTCAGCTGGACAAAGAGCTTGCCCAGGCAAATCTTTGACCGCATCACTCCATTTGAAGCACATGAGGGTAAGGAAGTTATTGATTTCATGAGGGTAAGGAAGTTAGGTACATTTACATTTTATAATCTGTTATTATTCCATTGTTCCACTCTCTTAATAATACTCCTAGATCCGTCAAAGAAGAGTAACAGGCTGAACCACCACTAAAAACCCACCTAGGCGCTTTGGGTGGGTTTGTAGCCTCTTTTTCACAAAGGTATTTCGAGCTTTGTCAACCTATCTTTCCTTCAACCCGGTGAAAATCATTACAATCATGAATCTTCTCATAACAATATCAAGATGTGTAAACAGGATAAGAAGCATCACTCTCCCACCATTACAACAAACAAAGAAACAATTAGTTTTATATTTTACAACTTCTTGAAACATTAACATTAAGAAAAAGATGGGCATGATAGTTCATAGTTGACAACAATTAAACAAACAAAATAATAAAATGGGAATAATTGTTCTAACACTTCCCTTACATCATTGGGTTTACTGCCGCTATCAACATTACAGAAGTTTTAAATTCAACTAGTCACATCTTGTTCTTTATTAAATTGAAGGAATCACATAATTCAAGAAAAACTACCAAAGAAAGAAAGAAAGAAAGAATGGGAGAGATCAAACATAATATCTTACCCGATGACCAACAAACTTAGCTCTTCTGAGGCACTCACGATAAAGCTACAAAGAAACAACTTTTAAGAATTTAAAGAAAATTCTAAAAGGAAAAAAAAAAAAAAACTGATGATTAGAATGCAGGAAAAAATTGGTGTAAAGTAAACACAAAGAGATTGTTCGTGTGTGCATTTCTGCATGTGAGAGAAATAGAAGAGAAGCACCGAAAAAAAAATACTAACCCTGATCACATTATTGGCTAGTTCAGGAGGCAATGCAGTCTGGAGGGAAGGCATTTTATACTATTTTCCTTCAAAATTCAAACTGATAAAAACAAGTATGAGTCCACTCATAAGAGAAAAATCCTTTAAAACCAATCAACATTAAAGAGAAAAGATTTCTCCACCAACTATTTGAACTTAATTCACAAAGTTTCTAACACAAGCATAAGTTAACTCATAAGAGCAATCCTTTAAAACCCATCCACATTAAAGGGAAAAGGTTTCTCCACCAACTATTTGAACTTCTTTCACAAAGTTTCTAACACATGGGCATACAACCATCAACCCAAACCATCCAAATTCTTGTAGTTGCATTTGAATTGGGTAGGAATTGAAAATCACCATGAACCCAAAACCCTAACCATCCGGCTAATGCTATATTGACTACTAGATTGGAAAGTTAGGATTTTGTTAAAATTTTGAAATTTGGTTTGTGACCAATCGAAAAGGTGGCCTAACATTTGCTACAAAAGGAGGCAATAGTTTTCTTAATTCACCCAATTTTATACGAGACATTTTATCAAACAAGTGGTGCACAAAAGATGATTTAAATTTTGCAAAAAATCAAAACAAGATTAGATTTTTTGAAGAAATTTAATTTGGATAAGTTATGCCAAAAAATTAAATAATTTACGCGAGGATCAATAGGAAGATAATAGTTTTCTTAATACACCAGTGAAGATAATTGTTGGAGAGAACATAAAAGTGCAAATCGGTGATTTACAAAATAAAACCTACATTAGAAAACAAATAAAGTTTAGGGTTTGTGTTTTGTACGATTTACCTAAGTTGTGGACTTAGATATCAAACCTGAAATGGGGGCGAATATATTGATGAGTGACTTTCCAAGAAGTGAGAAGAGGAGGAGAGTTTCAAGCTCCGTTTGATAACACTGCCAAAATTTGCTGTCAGATTCTGTTGTAAAAAGCTGAAACACTGAAAAGCTTGTTCGATAATCTTGTAAAAGTATTGTGTTGTTTACCAGAATTTGGTAATTATTGTTTGATACAACTGTTGGATTCTGCTGTATTATGGTAAAATGACCAGAATACCCTTATAAATATATAATTACACTAAATATATATAAATATATTAAATTTATATTAAAAAATTATAAAAATAATTATTTTAATTTAAATAAATTTTATAATTCTATAAAAATTTCAACAATATCTCCTCTTAAAAATGGACATACGAAATTTTCCTAATAAAGAAAATACATGCATAATACACAATCCAACATCCACATAACATCATATATACATAACACATCCACATAACAAGTCTGTAAAGACTTGGTCTTTAACATCTCGAGCGTTCAATGAAGTGGAGGGTTTGTGGCTCAGCTGCCCTAGCACATGTCCCACTAGGAGATTGCTCTAACCAAATTAATGTATTTTTTGTAAGAAGAATTTGTCTCTAGTCTAAGTAATGTATATTACAATAAAAATAACCCTACCAATCAAAAATAGTTCCTTTTGTTTCTCATTCATGTTCTTTCCTCTAGGTTTTCTTACTAGTTCGACATTCTCCAAAAATGTGGGTTTTGCAAGAAGAAGAGCCGTTGAATCCTAGGAGGCATTTATCTCCTTTAGGACATCGTGTTCAACATAAGCCTCGCTAATCGCCATATCCAATAATTTTGTACTTTTTTGTTCGGAAACCCTGCTCGTGGTTTGATTTAATTCATATAGGATGAATCTGTTAGTCCGAGTATATTGCTACTTCCAACATGAGCATCAAAATCTTATTCAATAAGTACTATTTTTTCCTAAATTATAAAACAAATAAAGTTTCAATGCTTCAAAATTAAACCCAAAAAAAAAAAGCCTCTACACCAATAAACGATTAGAACAATAAATGAACCTAATCTTATTCAATAAGTACTATTTTACAATAAATTAATTTAAGTATTTTACTACTAATCATCTCTAATAATAGTAGAGATTTACCGATAAAAAAATAATAATAATAAAGATTGATAAATCAATAACAAAATTTCACAGATTTGCAAAGCAAATATAATCGAAAAGATCCCAAAAAACAAAACAAAACTGAATTGTGATCAGCTCTATCTCTTACAATCAAACAAACAAAAATAAGAAAAATAAAAATCTGACCAAGTTTCAGCAATGGCGGAGAACTTGACGAGTTCAAGCTCATTCAAAGACGAAGAAATGGGAGTCCTTTCGACGGCTCTTTCGGTTTTTGGAGGTGTTGGTGGAACAGAAGAGGGATCGATAGAAGGTGGTTGAGGAATATCTGTGTAGGATCTTGTTTGAAGGATTTGAGAAGCTCTGAAGATCCAAATTTGTCGAGGAAATTTTCGATTAGGGTTTAGAAATCGCGAGAGCTTAATTATGAGGTCTTTGGAGGTGCTTGCTTATCAAATGGAGATCGATGAGAGAGAGAGAGAGCTCACCTATGTAGCAATAGAGTTAGATCGGGTTGCCTGCCGTCTTCGATGGCGTCGATCGGCGATGCCCGCCGTCGTCGATGGCGTCGATCGTAGATCACCTGCTGTGGTTTAGGTCGAACGAAGAAGTGAGACTGAGATCATGATTTTTAAACTCGGTTTCGTCTCGTTCATCTCCGATACCGAGTTGACGCGGATGACATGTATCGTCTCGCTCGACAATGAGACAATGGTTTTTAACCATTTAAAAAATCTGAAAAATTCTCAAATGATTACTATTAAAAAATAAAGTCAAAAATTCATAAATTTTTTTTTTGAATCATAATATACCTATCAAAATAAATAAATTAAACATGAAATTTTCCTCCAAAATCTTACTTTTTTTTTTGTTCACTTAGTTGAGAAGCCGAAGAAAAATCGATTTGGATAAAAGAATATAGGATTGATGACGTTTAACTCTTTTGTCTCACTTAACTCGGATGAGATTTTGAAAATCTTGTCTGATAAGTATTGTTTAACTCACAATTTATTCATTGTTGTAAGGTCTCATTTGTCTCGGACAAGATATTGGAAAATCTTATCCGAGACTAAGATCGATTGAGTTTTAGGTCATGGGACTTAAGTTGAAAATACATTATTTGATGAAGGGTATTACGATCATTTTACATGAGCCATTTTTCAAACGCAAATGTGAGAAGTGCATATAACTCGCTCGTCAAAAGCCACACACACAAACAAATC
>NW_028236958.1:0-91681 GCF_017979445.1 Akebia trifoliata
TAGGGAGGATATTCCACTTCGTCCTCAGACTCTTCCTCCATTCCCATGAGATCGAAGTCGAGTTCGAGATCGAAGTCATACTCATCCTTTTTCATATTCTGTTCTGTCCAAAGGTCCATCCGATTGAGACAAACCCCTTAAATTCTGAGAGAAAACTCTTTTTTTGGTTTTTGGAATATATCTATTTTTTTTGAGATTTTGAAAAACTTTTGATTTTTTTTGGTTTTTGAAGACTTTTTGATTTTTTTGATTTTTGAGTGCTATTTTCCGGACATCTGAAATAAGAAGAACAATCATGCATTAGTAAAGATAGGGAGCCCTCAAAACAGTCTTTACCCGTGGACGAGAGCTCGTTATGATCCTCGGGCAAACTGATGTTGCCTAACGGCGTTTTTTTTTTGGAGGCTATAGTAGCCTCAAGTGTCAATGGGAATTCTTCCCAATTGTACAGTGTTTCCCCTTCTTTGAGGGGGCGGATGAGATTTGAAGGTGATGTGTTGGATGATTCGATTGGTGGTTCAGAGATAACCATGATCTCCGATTGATCATTGTTGTTGTCAGGTTGGGCACAGTCCCTCCCAAACTTGGGGGATGACGACTGATGCCCAGTCAATGTCGGTGGGTGGGAAAAGGTGATTCGTTCCCTTGGCTGGTAATGATTTCTACTTCGATGGATTTTGGAGCGATCTCTGATGGACTTTCCTCGGAATCCCCATTGAACCAAACGTCAATGCCTTCTACGAAGGATGATTAGGACTCGACGATTGAGTCTTCTTGAAAGTGCAGTGGTGCGGTATTTACCGTTTTACCCTTTTGCCCGTGGTGGTTCTGATAAATTGTCGGGTCTGATATGGGACTTTGAGAAACTGACACTAATGTGAGGGACTCGGCCCGGGTTCCAGACATTCGATTCCCGATTTTGCTTTCTTGCTAGTCGAAGTTCTTTCTCTTTTCTTTCATTTCTGCTATATCCTCTTTGTGGGCCTGAACCCTAGACCAAATAATGATATATATTTGCTTGCTTCGACAGGTGTAGCTCTTCCTCTTCCCCCTGGTCCCTACCCTTGCTTGGGTCGGTAACCTCCCCTTTTCATGACCCGACCAACCATAAGGTTCGCTCTTGATAGCTTTGCCTTTACCTTCTCATTTCCCTTCTCGATGTGGTTGACAGCCGCGAATTGGTACGAATGGTAGAGTGCCTTGTCCTTTGTCATTTCGATATCAATGAAAGGCACGTCTGGGGCTCTCCCAGCTGGAATAAGGTTCTCTACCAATACTGATATCATCCTCTGCCCCATGATAAATTTGACTCTTTGGTGCAATGAGGAAGGCACAGCCCCGGCAGTATGGATCCAAGGTCTGCCCAGTAACAAGTTGAAGGTCGTTGGTATTTCCATGACTTCAAACGTCACTTCAAAGGTACAAGGTTCTATTGTGATTGGTAGTTCTACTTCGCCCAACGAGTCCCTTTTCGAGCTATCGAACCCTCGAACAACCTTATTGTTGGGCTTCACATGCGACCAATCGGCGTTCAGCTTTCGGAAGGTCTCAAGTGGACAAACATTAAGCGCTGAGCCGTTGTCAATCAACACCCTGGAAACCATCATGCCCTTGCATATGACCATAATGTTTAGTGGCTCGACGTGCCCCGTTCCTTCAGGTGTAAACTCATTTTCTGTGAAGATAATAGGATTGGAGGCCATGATCTGGCCGACTGTTTGCTCTAACTGGGCCGGTGTCGTGGTCGAAGGTACATGTGATCCCCCTAGGACTTTCAACAATGCCTCTTGGTGCTCTTCCGATTTTTGTATTAGCCCTAGGATACTGACTTGGTCTGGCTGCTTGTTCAATCTGTCTATTATGTTATGCTCTCTCTTGAGGATGAGCTTAATAAAGTCTGTGGCTTCTTCGTCTGTCACTTTTGCTTCATTTGGTCATTCTCGCCTATCTTGCCCTTTCCTTTTACCTTTCTCTTTTCCTCATCGGTTATCCCTTACGTTGTTTTTTCAGTCTTTTCCTTGATGCTTACCCCCTTTGTTGGTATCTTTTTGCATCTCCCTGCCTTTGTCATATTACCGATATCGGCTACCAATGCCTTCTTCATGGTTTCAACCCCGGCGGTTGTGGTGATGGTTGTCTCGTAACTCCAGGGAACTGCCTGGATAGAGTTATAGGGAATGGTTTGGGTGAGTGTATGTCATGGGGGGTGGATCGGGTTTCATATTGAGACTGAGAGGAGGTGGTGGTGATTTGGATGTAGTGGTAGCAGGAGGGGTTGATGAAGTGTACGGGATATAATAAATGGTGGACGTGAAGATGCAGTGTATGGTATGTGAAGAGGAGGTCGGGTTGATCCTTGAGAAGTTGGCGGTGTGTACGGTTATGACAAGAGGGGGTCGGGTCAAACTTTGATGATGGGGTGATCCATATGGTATGACCAAAGGTGGTCGGTGGTAGCGGTATTTTGGTGGTGGGATGGATGGTGAGGTCGGCTAATCTGAGTGGTGGTAATGAATTTCGGGATGAGTTTGTCGTATAATGGTTGATTGTACTAACTGTCGGCGCTTCTGGTCCCTGAGTAAAATGGACCCTGATTGGACCCGACAGGTGCTATCAAGACAGACGGATTGAAATCGAGTTCCTTATGAATGACATTCACCCTGTGTCCACTTCCCCCTTCATTGTGGGTAGGTAGGGGGTTCTGATTGATATTCTGTTGTTGTGGGTTGGGAGGTTGGGAGGTCCCATCCAGGATAAGAGCCTTCTTATCAATCAAGTTCTGTACCTGATGTTTGAGTTGCCAGCATTGATCCGTAGAGTGCCCCGGTGCACCCATATGAAATTCACAGAACACAATTGGGGTTATACCCTGGCCCCTTGACAGCCTCAGGATTTGGCGGACGTTTTGCGAGATATTCACCCCTAAGCAAGATTGGCAGTAACTCAGATAGTGTCATGGGTAACCTGGTAAATACTCTATTTACTCGGTTCGGTCTTGTTTGCTGATTCTGCCCATACTGTTGTGCTGGCTGTGCTGGCATGGTTTGTGGAGGAACTGTTCGGAAGGATTCTGCTGTGTTGGAGCCCAGCAGCTCGAGGTACTGGCGCCCAGGTGCCCTAAGATGCCTGTGGACTTTGAGCTGGTGCCTGAATGATAAGAGGTTGGTTGGGTTGTACATTATTGACCTGGGTATCCTCTTTCTTTTTGACAAAAGGCACTGATTTCTTTGTGCCGAGGTCCCCGCTGCTGCACTCAAGGCTGTAAAGTCAAGTCAATATTAGACCAGTTCGGATCCCGTCCTCGACCCGGTCTGCTACTTGAACTAAGTTTGAGAAGGTGCCTGTATGTAGTGTGTCCAACCAAATGAGTGTAAAAGGCATGCCCCAGTGTCGAGATAAACGTAGTGTTCATCTCTTGTTCAGTCATCGCAGGCCGAACTTGTGAGGCGGACTCTCGCCATCTCTGGGCATACTCTTTCACTGTCTCCTTGGTTTTCTTGTCATCTTAGCCATATCGTTTCGATCCAGACCCCACATCTGTATTGAACCGGTAATTGTGCCAGAACATTTCAGCCAAGTCCTGCCAACTCTTGATGAGTGTATGGTCCAATCCTGAGAAACCACTTAAGAGCCGGTCCTGTCAAGCTTCTTTGGAAAAGTTGTACCAGCAGTCTGTCATCCTCGCCGTATTGGCACATTGATCCGCAATACAATTTGAGGTGTGACAGAGGACACCCAACACCATTATATTTCTCAAATTTCGGGCATTTAAACTTAGCCGACAGCTGTGCGTTGGGATAGAAGCATAGGTCCCTGAATCTTGTTCCTCCCAGAGTATTTGTGCCTTTCATCCGTCGCATTTCCTCTTGGAGAGATTCAATCTGTCGGGCCATTTTGTCGTCAGTAGCACTCTTAACTTCAGGAGCCCTAAAGTCACACCCGTCATCTGGGATCATCACGGGAGGTGGCGGGTTCTATGGTATATAAAGCGGAGGACCCTGATATATTGGCACAGTAGGAGGTGGGGTGGTTTGTTGTTCTAGTCGTATTTGCTCAGGGGGTTCGGGGTTTGACCCGGATGCTTGATGCTGAGTTGCCTGTGCTTGCAGAAAATTGGTGCTACTCAAGACAGCCGCCAAGATTTGTTCCTGCCTTTTCGTTGTTTCTAACAGCTTTGCTATCATTGCATTGGCTTCGGCCAGTTCATTTGTCGCAGGTTGTGGTTCATCTGAGTTACTCATAGCTGATGAAGATGATCGGAGAAAGTATGGAGGCTTCTCAGGATGTTTGTACTTTTTTCGTTTGGCCACCTGTGGGTACAGAAGACCAAGTGTTACTATCTTACTTACAAAAAAGGAAAATGCATGATGTTTTATTAGGTCCGATAATTATTATGGGATGGTATTCAAAAGTGGAATTTAGTTAGGTGAGCTTGAAAACACGGTTCGTCAGCGCGGAGCTGGACTGTTTTTGAGAGAAAATAATTACATCAGCACGAAGCTGGCATCGACACAAGGTCGGTAAAACGGTTTGAAAAGAAATTACATCAGCACGGAGCCGGCATTGACACGGAGTCGGTAAAACATTTTGAAAAGAAATTACATCAGCACGGAGCTGGCATCGACACGGAGTCGGTAAAACGGTTTGAAAAGAAATTACATCAGCACGGAGCTGGCATCGACACGGAGTCGGTAAGGTATTTTGAAAAGAAATTACCTCAGCACGGAGCCGGCATCGACACGGAGTCGGTAAAACGTTTTTAAAAGAAATTACATCAGCACGGAGCTGGCATTGACACGGAGTCGGTAAACATTTTGAAAAGAAAATTACATCAGCACGGAGCTGGCATCGACACGGAGTCGGTAAAATATTTTTAAAAGAAATTACATCAGCACGGAGCTGGCATCGACACGGTGTCGGTAAAACAGTTGAAAAGAAATTACATCAGCACGGAACTGGCATCGACACGGAGTCGGGGAGAACACATTGGAAAAAGAGATTACATCAGCACGGAGCTGGCATCGACACGGAGTCGGTAAAACATTTTGAAAAGAAATTACATCAGCACGGAGCTGGCATCGACACGGAGTCGGTAAAAACGTTTTTAAAAGAAATTACATCAGCACGGAGCTGGCATCGACACGGAATCGGTAAACATTTTGAAAAGAAATTACATCAGCACGGAGCTGGCATCGACACGGAGTCGGTAAAGTATTCTGAAAAATAAGTTACATCAGCACGGAGCTGGCATCGACACGGAGCCGGTAAAGCATTTTGAAAAAGAGATTTCATCAGCACGGAGCTGGCATCGACACGGAGTCGGTAGAACATTTTGAAAGGAAATTTCATCAGCACGGAGCTGGCATCGACACGGAGTCGGTAAATCGTTTTGAAAAAGCAATTTCATCAGCACGGAGCTGGCATCGACACGGAATCGGCAAAGTATTTTAAAATGGTAGTTTCTGAAATAAATCGAGTTGGGAAAACCCATGTTTGTGGTAGCCTCCAATTCAGTTCTATGAAATCATCGCCGGCCAGGCCGATCTCCAAGGAAGAGGCGGTGCACAATGATACTCTTAAATCACCTTGTTCCCTGAATAGACGTAGTCTATCCCCCTCGTATCAACAGGGTAAGATCTTTCTAGGCACTGACTTTGATCAAGGACTGCAATTGGTACTTTTTGAATTTTCTTTATTCTTTTATTTGTTTTTTTTTTTTTTGAGAAAGTTGCATGCATTTGAATTGATTGATCGGTTGTTATCTTTGTTAGATCATAGATGGATCGTGGACTTGATTCGATATGGGTGTGGACCCGATTCGAAATGGATATGGGTCATGGACCCAATTGAGGTTGGTCTGGGTTGTGGACCCAATTGAGATGGGTCTGGATCGGAGACCCAGTTGAAATGGATCTGGGTCGTGGACCCAGTTGAAATGGATCGGGGTCATGAACCCAGTTTGATTGGATCTGGGTCGTGCCCAGTTGAAGTGGATCTGGGTCGTGGACCCAGTTGAAGTGGATCTGGTTCATACCCAGCTGAAATGGATCTGGGTCGTGGACCCAGTTTGATTGGATCTGGGTCGTGCCCAGTTGACATGGATCTGGGTCGTGGACCCAGTTGAAGTGGATCTGGGTCGTAGACCCAGTTTGGTTGGATCTGGGTCTTGGGCCCAGTTGGAAACGGATCTGGGTCGTGGACCCAGTTGGACATGGATCTGGGTCGTGAACCCAGTTTGATTGGATCTGGGTCGTGCCCAGTTGAAGTGGATCTGGGTCGTGGACCCAGTTGAAGTGGATCTGGTTCATGCCCAGCTGAAATGGATCTGGGTCGTGGATCCAGTTTGATTGGATCTGGGTCGTGGACCCAGTTGACATGGATCTGGGTCGTGGACCCAGTTGGAAATGAATACTCAATGAAAGGCGGGTTTGATTATGACCAAGATCGATAGCGAGCCACGTTGGGCGAAGTCCGTTTTGAGTAGGATCGATTATGAGTAGTAGGCCCTGAGTTTTCTACTAAAGTGAATCATTTGATCATTTTCAAGCTTTAAAACTCAAAATAAAAAAAATTTCAAGAAGAAAAGTTGTTAAGACTGACGTAAGGAACAAATGAGCAAAAAAAAATTTTTTTTTTTTTTTTTTTTTTTTAGGGTCCGTTTTCAAGTACGGACCTAAGACTTTTTGGCTGGTCCGTGCTTCAAAACGGACCAGAACATCAAAATTTTTTTTTTTTTTTTTGGGTCCGTTTTTCATGCACGGACCTAAGACTTTTTGGCTGGTCCGTGCTTCAAGTACGGACCAGAACATCAAAAAAATTTTTTTTTTTTTTTTTTTGGGTCCGTTTTTCATGCACGGACCTAACACTTTTTTGCTGGTCCGTGCTTCAAGTACGGACCAGAACATCAAAATTTTTTTTTTTTTTTGGGTCCGTTTTTCATGCATGGACCTAACACTTTTTGGCTGGTCCGTGCCTCAAGTACGGACCAGAACATCAAAATTTTTTTTTTTGGTCCGTGCTTCATGCACGGACTTAAGAGAATTTGCCCAGTCCGTTTTCTAAGCACGGACTTGACAATATTTCTTGAGTCCGTGCTTCAAGCACGGACCAGAACCTTTTCTGGCCTTCCAACCTTGCTCTGTTTTTTATCCTCATCCCATTTTGGCCCGAAATTCTTGGGTTTTGAGGCACATAGCCTCTGTTTTTTGGCTTGGGCCACAAAAAATGTCACTTTTGTTTTTTTTTTTTTTTGATGATGCATATGATGACATAAAAAAAACAGATTTCCCCCTTTTACCTAGGGGGACATATAAATGAGAACAAAACATAAAAATCCTAAAAATCTACACAACTTGCCATCGTGGACTACAAGAAAAACAATAAAATAAAATTACAACACACACAAGTGGGATGGATACGGAATTAAATTTGAAAACCTTAGTGTCCTTTGTCTATTAGTTACGCTTCGATGCATGCGGTTTGTGGGTGGTTTTTCGGCTACCCATTCTTCAAACCTTGATGGACACCGAAGTGCACACATCTTGGGTTGGTGAATGGGGTGGATGTTCTCCTCCCAGCCACCCAAAATAGCGATCTCGAGGGCTTGAGAGTACCGGCATCCGTGGTTAGAAAATTAAATGGGAGGGGGGTGGCTTATGCATAGGGGTGTGATTCGTATGTGCATGTGCGTGCATTTTTTTTTGAATCGTATCCATCCTTACATTCTTTGTTCCAAAATAAAAATAAAACAAAAGCATATGTAAATAAATATACAACCATCCAATGTGAAACTTGTGAAATAAAAAAAAAAGAAACAAAGCAAACGCGGTTAGTAGATAAACCAAAAGAAATAACACAAAAAGAAAACAAACTCTTTTTTTTGTTGAAATAACCGAATCAAGGAAGAGGATCGGACCCACTAGTGTGTACTCCCCAGTGGAGTCGCCAAGCTGTGGACACGGGATTTCAAATATTCTTCAAACATCCCTCTACTTTGGGGTGTTTTGGAGTCGCCACCATTCAAATTGAAAATGGGGTGTGAATGGTCACCCGGATTTGTATTTTTGAAAAATCATGTCATTTTTCCATTTTTTTGTTGACTCTCGTAAGATAAGGTGTATGTGGTCCAACCTTGATTCAAGGTAAGGGGGTCCATTTATGGAGTAGGGAAGGTGTTAGGCACCCTACTCCATCCACGTAATGTGGTAACCTCGGATTCGGTTTTTTTGAAATAAAAAGAAAATAAAAATGAAAGAAAACGATATGTGCCCTCAAGTGTGAGGGGCTTCGATGTTGGTTCAAATCATTAAGGGCACCCTTATGAAGAAGGGGCCCTTTGGTGATTTAAACCATAGTGGTGTGTGCAAATGTGTAGGAAAGGGGTGAGTAGAAGAGGGAAGTTGGGGGGGGTGTCCTTTTGTCAAACCCACCTTGACCTTCCTTGACTTCCTTTGACTTTCCTTGACTTCTTTTCCTTTGCTTGACTTGTTGGAGAGAAGGTTGAGAGTTGAAAGTTGAGAGTTGAGTGTTGAGAGTAGAGTAGGAGTAGAGAGTTGTAGTGTTTTGAGATTTTTTTTCTCAATTTTCATTAGTTGTGGTGAGGGGAGAATGGAGGGTTTTTATAGAGGTTGGGAGGTTATTTAAGGGTATAATAGGGTGGGAAATTAGAATAAGGGATAATGGCATGAGTTTGAAAGAAGAAGGGTATGAAATTGAGAGGAAAATAAGGGGTAGTTTGTAATGAGGGAAATGGTTTGTGTTTTTAACCCAAATGGTTTGGATCTTATCCCAAATCCATTTGGGTAGAGTGTTGGTGGGGTGGTGAGATGAGTGATGGGTGATGGGGGAGGAATGGTGGTGTAAGGGAGTTGTTGGAGAAGGAGTGTTGAGATGGTTGAAGATGTATGGTGTTTGATTTGGAGAGATGAGTAGTGATTGGTTTGATTTTGAGAGGATTGAAGGGATGATGACATGTGGCAAATGTTGGGATGAAGAGATTAGTTGATTGGTGATGCTGGTTGGATGATTAGAGAAAAGAGTATGGGAGGTATGGGTTGAGGTATGGGTTGAGGTGATTTTATGGGAGTGTTTTAAGGGAAAGTGATGGTTGAGGTGTGGGGGATATGGGTTGTGATGTGGGTGGTTGATAGTGTTAGAGTATTTAGGGTATGGGTTGTGATGTTGGTGGTTGATGATGAGAGGATGGGTAATAGGTTAGGTGTGTAGGGTATGGGTTGTGGTATTGGTGGTTGATGATGAGAGGATGGGGAATAGGTTAGGTTAGGGTAGGGTTATGGGTTGAGTTGATTAGATGAGGAAGGTGGAAGGAGATGATGACATGTGTCATTTTGTGTATTTAGTTGGTGATTGGTTTGATGAGATTGATAGGTTGGATTGGGTTTGGTAGTGAATTGCTTGGGCTTAGGTTAGGAGTTGGGTTTAGATTGGGTTGGGTTAATGTTGGATAAAATAGTTTGGGTTTGGGTGTGGGCTTGGATAGGGAATTGAATGGTAATGAGGATGGACTTGGATTTAATAATAATGATTGGGCTTGGGTGGAATAGATGGTTTTAGGATTCATGGGCCACGTGAATAGGATTGGCCCATTTATTTTGAGGAAAACAAGACTTTTGAAGGTATGGGCTTTGAGGGCCCAATACGGTTTTTATTTTTGTTTTTGGGTATTTTGGCGTCGAGGGCCCGCTCAAATTCGGGTGTCTACAACCTGCATTTTGCGTGCATGGTAGAATGAAGTCAAACATGCCCATGAGTGATTTAACATCGCCATCAACTGTGAATGAGGTGACAAATATTGAGCTATACCCTCGATAATCGTATTGGTTTATTGGAAATTACTTATTTTCTTAAGACATTATTAACTAGGGCTTGTCATTGCCAGTTATGACAACAAGTATGCTTGTGCTGTTATTTACATTTAGGAGGTATGAATATCATTTAAATCATATTGGATTATATGAGTGTTATTATCATATACAAGAGTGTTCACAAATAAAACTAGATGATCTTTTGAGACATTATTAAGTTTGGGTTAAGCAGCCAATGCAATCAGGTTATTTGAGAATATGTACACCTTTCAGGTATTCCTGTCAGTTTTTGTAAATTACATTTTTTGATGCAATTGATGCCATTTTCAAAGGGAAGCAATTGGAATTATTATTTATTTAGTAACAGTTAAATAAATATTAGACTTTTAATATAGGAATGACTTTGGTTGGTTGAATGCTCTGATTGTTTATGCTCTGGCTGCTTGTGAGCTTTTTCCAGCAGCCATTCAAGAATTATATTGGCGTTCACCTGCAAACAACCTCGTATATATACATATATCATTTCGTTCTTCTTCTTCTTCTTCTTTATTATTATTTTCATTGTTCTTCTTTTGATAGGTTTTTTATTGCTTAACTCGTTATTCAGGATTTCATTTGATAAACTAACTTGGAAAACAAATTTTATCTGCTGCTGGTAAATGGCACAGAATTGTTATTGCAAACTTTGTTTCAATCAAACAGGTGGGGTATCGTGGTGTTTGTATTGCTTGAGATCCTATTTTGGTGTCTTTTTGCATCTTTACATTTTATTGGGTCCTGGGAACAGCTAACATGGAGAGTATGGGTGGACAGCTAACATGGAGAGGACAATGAAGGCACAGGCTCTGAGGGACTCGAGCATGGCTGGGTACATATCAAGCAAGAAGACAATGGAGATAAATCCAGAGAATCCCATTATAGAGGAGCTGAGGAAGAGAGTTGATGCCGACAAGAATGAAGCCAGTTAAGGATCTGGTTCTACTGAATTTTCTTTGATTTAATGTAAAGTCGGGTCTATTTCAATTTCAAAATATTAATTCATGAATATTGATTCAGTTTTCTCTTCTTTGTTCTTCAGTCAATATGGATGGCCATCATATTCTTATTCCATGATTTTTCTTTTGTTTTTTATTTTTCTGATTTTTTTTATTATTATTTCGTTCATTGTGATTGGTTAATTAGAGGACCATGCTATTGTTTGTTAAACCTCCAAATTCGACGGTCATACTCTATGGATTTTTTTATATATATTTTTTTAAAGCCCATTCTCCAATAATTTGATAATCCAGGGTCGTCAAAAAAAAAAAAATTTCTACAAGAGAATATTTGATGGGAGGGTCCGTCAAATTTTGAGAAATTTGACGGGCTAAGACCGTCAAATATGGGCTTTTTTCACACAGTGTCTGTTCTTTGTAAACATTTATTTTTTTTCAATTTGTTGCCATCAAATCAAGCAAAGAAAGAGAGCTGAAAAATATTTAAAAAGATAAAATAAAATCTAAGTCAAATCCTAAAAAAATATCAAGCCTAAAAGGGAAAGTAAGGGAATCAAACATCATGCATCTCCTAAAGGCCAAAACCTAGCCAAGAACAACAGACGAGCACATATACACTGAAGTGTATATGCTGAGCTTTCCACTAGATTGTAAGTTGGATGCATAGCGAGTAGGTAAATATAAAGGACGATAAAAGCGATATCAATAAGGTCGGATTCTGCACAAATTAGGCAAATCAATGCCTTTCCATGCAAGCACGAAGCTGAACATACCAGTTTGCACAAATTAAATTGATGAGCTTAATTACCAAGCGTGGGAGGATGCACACATTTCCTTCCATCCGTGGTGCTTCTAATTTGAATTCTTTTTTTATTTCTACCATGGGAGTGTGCACGGAATTTCCTTACTTCCGTAGAAAAAATGATTAAATCTAAAATAATTTTGTTTTATGGGTAAGCTAGACTTGAACCCATAACCTCAAAGTTGTTTTGCATTGTGTGAAACCAACTGAGCTATGAGTCTAAGCCCATTAGATCTAAAATAATTAATCTAACGTCTAAATATGAAATCTCAAGTCTTCTCTTTCTGATTTAGAAGACAGTAACTGGCCATTGGGTGACTTAGGAGAAGACGAGATTTACGAACTAGCCAATTGGACCATTTATTATGGAACTAATTAATACTAAAATAATTTGGAAACCTAAACTAGGTTAACCACATCCTATTTCCTAAAATTTTTAATTTAAATCCATGGAAAGATTACGAAAAGTTAATAATAAGTATTAGAGTAAATATTGGTTGCCTTGTCTGAGGCACTTCGAGGGTTCTCAATTGTGTACCTTGACGTTCTTGTCGACCACAACATTGTGTTCTTATTATATATTTTTCATTTTTCGATTGATGTTGCATATTTCAATGAAAATTATTTTGAGATATTACTCCTTAAAAAAAAAAAATTGACCTTTTTTATTTCATTCCAAGCATCCCTAATATCCAAACTCTACCATCCAAACCCCTTTTTTCCTATAATATATAGCTTATGTACCTTTTTCTTTAACCCCTTTTCCCATAATATATAGCTTATCTACCTTTTTCTTTAGCACCCTCGTCGACTCATCATAACTCAACCATTAATTCAAACAAGGGAATTAAGTCGCCCGTATGTATTAGGGGTGCAACTTGGTTCGAGTTGATTCGGTTTAGAACAACATCAAAATCGAACCAACCAAAATCGATTCCATTATATGAGAACTAGAACCAAACCGATTTAGTCTAGAATCGAACCAATTCAAACCGATCTTAATTCAGTTTGGTTTGGTTCGGTTCGGTTCCATGGGTTGTAAAAAAAAATTACACAAATTTATCAACAAAAATTATGTAAACAAATGAATTATGAAAAATTAAAAACCCAAAAGCAAGATTATGGGACACATAAAAAATTAGATTAATTAAAAAAAAAAAAAACCGAATGAATTTTTAAAAATTATAGAAAAAATTAATTTTTCTCTAAAAGACCAAAACTATAAAATCCAAACCCAATTTCCATGAGAGATTGAGAGGTATCTGCAGCCACACGCAGAGAGAGAGGGAAGACCTGCCAGACACTGGAATTGAGAGCATGCCCGCTGTCGCACGCACGCAGCCTCACGCAGAGAGAGAGAGAGAGAGAGAGAGAGAGAGAGAGAGAGAGAAGGAGAGCTGGTGCACCATGACCGTCGGTGGCAGTTTGTGGTTGCAGGTTGCAACCACAAAAACGAGTAGAAGAGGATTAGGTTTATTACATATAAAAAAATTGATTTTGGTTCGATTTTCAGGTTGTTTCGGATATTTATAAATCCTAAATCGAAAATCGAACCAAACCTATCGATTCTTATTTTGTTTAACCCGAAATCGAACCGTTTTAAAATAAAACTGAACCAACCTAATTCAAAATTCATGAAATGGTTCGATTCTCGGTTTGAACCAAATTAACTTGCACCTTTAATACATATCGAACACCCAAATGCCCTCCAAAATCGTTCCAATTACACTACCTAAATTCAATGCTTAAGACAGATATCATTTCAAAATGGAAAATGTTGGAATAAGACAAACGGAGACACAAAGATGGCAAAAATGATGTGGTGGCGTGCACGTAACCGTAGATGACATCATTTTGTCTCCTATGTGTCTCCGTTGGTCACCTCAGCACGACTCTTTCAAAATTCTAGAGAGCATAAATAGAATATTATGCAATTGTGACTGGGGATGTGTAATTAGTCTTTCTGCTTTTTCAATCGAAACACCTTAATCAGCTTACCTACATCTCTAATCTTTAAATAAATAAATACCAAAGTAGAAGTCATTATCTTGAGCCTATAAAGAATAATAAGGGTGATAGCTAATCACATCTTTAAAATAAAAAAGAATCTAAGTAATAAAATGCAATTGAAAATACTACATCTCCAAATAATGTAAAAGAAAGTTGAGGAGGCCATTAGAAATACAAACAAAATTGTAAGAGAGGATGAATAATTTAAAATGAAAAACTAAGTGCATATTACTATATCATACTGCAGTCAAACTTACAAGAACAGAAGAACACAACCTACTCCACTTTTGACTTCACCAGTAAGTGAAGAACAGAACCTTAATACATATTGCTCCAAATTACCTATCAGAGTCAGATCCTCTTAAAACCAATTAAGAGTCTCTTCTTTATTACAAAAAACTTATGAGAAATAGCACAAACACCTATAAACACAATCGCTTAAAAACAGTGTAGAAGCATAGATTTCCAACTCTTGGTACAAAATATAGACTTTACTCAATCCCAAATTTCTTCTTAAGTTTCAAAACAAAGTCATAGATCTTGTGAGAGTGAGGAAGTGATTTTGAAACACTCTCTTTCTCCATGCACCGTTTGGCCCATGCAATCAGCTTTGGGCATTCACCCTCGATACTGAAATTTCCACAAGTCTCATAAGAGTAAAACCAGCTGTAAAATGGGATGAGAGCCACATCTACAAAACCTATGTTTTCACCACCAAAGTAAGGCTTATCTCCAAGTTCTCCTTCTAATAGCCTCAAACACTCTATAAATTCTTTCTTTGCAGCCTCTTGTTCTTCTCCTTTTGTCATCCATACCTTCTTCCCAATTGTATATATCTGTAATTTGAAATTTTGGAAGAAAAGCAAAAGAACCATAAATCAAAGATTAAAACAAGAGTACCCGTTTTAAAAAGATAAAGCAAAATAGATACATGTAGGAGAGAGAGAGAACAAACCTTCTTGTCGACATAATCTGCCCAAAACCTGGCTTGGGCTCTCTGGTAAGGATCTTTGGGAAACAAAGGTTGTTTATCACTCCAAATTTCATCAATGTATTGAACAATAATGAGAGATTCACAGATGGGTTTTCCATTATGGATAAAAACAGGGATTTGTTTGTTAACTGGGTTCATTTTCAGAAGAAGAGGACTCTTGTCCCAGAGATTTTCTTCCTTGTATTCATGTTTGATCCCCTTCTCTGCTAAAGCGATTCTAACTCTCATTCCAAAAGGGCTGGGCCAGAAATCTAACAAAACTACATCAGCCATTGTTGATTCTAGACAACTGGAGTAGCTAACTCTAGCTGCTCAGACAATGATGAGAGAAGTAAATAGAAACTTCAATGTTTAGCGGGGTCGGGTTGTGACTTGTGAGGTTGAGAAAGAAGAAAAAATAATTCAGTCGATTGTCAAACATAGGGATGTCATTGATTACGTCACCGTTCAAATCTCGAGAATATTAATAGATATGTCATTGATTACGTCACATTTCAAATATCTAGGATAGAATAAACTGGAAGCTTTTGTTACAAATTCAGGTTGCTTGACACCTCAGTCAATTGTAATGACATCAAATTGATACTTCTGGAATATGCCATTTTGCTAGCGATTGCAAATGACAAGAGTTCCGTTGTTAGCGATGACCGGGTGGTAAAGATTTGAATCAATCAAATATTGGTTAGCTTCGTGTTTTTTCGAAGCAAGGTTGTATGATATTCGGGATGACAATCTGTTAGTAAATCTGTCAAATAATTCATACATATAAAATATAACCAGCAATATAAAAGAACGAGAACAATACGAGATAAATATCAGAAATAACTTTGTTAATATAATATATAATTACATAAAGTAACACATTATAAAAGTAAATAAGGTATGTTAATAATTGGTGATCTAGTACATGTAGGACGCCACGTAGCTTGGACGATGGCTCAAGGTTAATGTGGGCATAGGTCAAGAATTAGAACCAAAGATACCCTTCCTACAAATATTATGTTAAGTCTTTTCTAGGTTTCCAAAATGAAATATTAAAAGTAGAGGTCAGTTATACTTTTTTATTATAATAATGCCACTAAGTTAATAAATATGTCCTAACACGGGACTAACATAGCTTCATATGTGAGTCTTACATAGATTTACATAGGAGTTCCTAGGTGACTTCACGACGAGCTACACCTAACTCTAGGTGTCGTAGTGCATGACTTTCACAGTCTCCCCCACTTATTCTGCAGACATCCTTGTCGCATTGTCTCTAAGAAACTCTTCGACCTTCTACTTGAAAGGTAATAAGTTCTTTCCACTCTCCTAGGTACCTTAACATTCTAGCATGTTCTTCCACTTGTCAAAGGACTCCATGTGCTGCTACTTGCTTGAACTATTGTTGACTTGACAGTTTACGAAGATTTTGTCGACAACACATTTAGTTGAATTGCTGAATGAGAAGGTATGCGTATTTGAATGCTGTGTGCTGGGTCTACATGGAACGGCTTGAGCATAGAAGATAGGGTGAATGTTGCATAACCAGTGAGGTAACTTCAACTTGTAGGAGATTTTGCCAACTCAAGAGAAGATGAGCATTGGGCCTTCATAACGCTGTACTAGGAATCTGTGTGTTCATTGAACTCAATTGAACCTTCTCAATTGATCTGTCTTGAGAAGAACTAAGTCACTAATTTTGAAAGGATCTGGTCAACGACGTTCATCAGTCCATTTCTTTATTCTTAGACATTTTTTCAAGTTAAGACCTGACAATTTCATTGTTGTCTTGCCAAATCTTAGCAAACTTGTACGCCTTTGGACATTATCCCTAATAGCCTAAAATAATAGTGTGAAGTGTTAAAGGTTGTTGGCCAGTAATAAGTTCAAAAGGATTCTTATTGAAAGAAAAACTCTTCTAAAAGTTGAAATAGAACATAAAAAAAATTCGCCTAATCCTTAAGGTTGGCATTGACAAAATGCCTTAAATACTCTTTTAACATAGCATTAAATTGCTTTGTTTGCCCATTTATTTGAGGATGCCCACTAGTCGAAAAATCAGGATGAGACCCAAGTACTATGAACAGTTCGATCCAAAACTTCCTTATGCATCTTGAATCTTTATCACTGATAATGGTTTTGGGCACACCCCAATACTTCATGACATGCTTGAGATTCTTTTGAAATAAAATAGGCACCTCATAAAGTGCCTTGGAAAGTCTGATAAACCCATACTTTAAAATTCCATCAAGTTGCTTGCGTAGCTCAGATAGTTTTAGAGGACTCATCTTGTAAGGCCCCTCACAGGAAGCACGGTACCAGGTACTAGTTCAATTTGATGGTCAATTGGCCTACGCAGAGATAAGGCCTTAGGAAACTCATTTAGCATCATGTTATCAAATTCTCTTAATATCTATGGAACCGGAGTGGGAGTTGAACTATGATTTTGATCATCAGGTTCAATTCGTAGGATAGTGAGGTAAGTTTGCTTCCCTTTCTTCAATTGAAAGGTTAAGATCATTTTTTCTTCTTTGTTGCCTATGGACACGGGAATGAAGCTTGAGCACTCACCCAGCATGTCCAATGTGTTAGTGAATAGCATTAGAACAACCATATTTTGTCACAAGAAGTCCATCCCAATGATGATTCTAAATTTATCGGGTGGAACTACGAGCAAGTCAAGCTTACTCCTCCATGTGACTATCTTGATGGACATAACCCTTGGATAGGAGTGGTCTGGGAGTTAACAGTTTTCGTACGACTAGAATCTTTCTTTAGTCGAATATTGAGGCGTTTCGCTTTTACAAGGGAAATGAAATTGTGTCTAACTCTTGTATCAATCATTGCCTGGGTGTTCTTACCACCAATTTTGATGTTCACATACATGAGACCCTTTCGTTTAAGGTTTTGAGTCTCAAAGGTCTGTTTGAGTACATTGAGAAAATGCAAGGCTCCCCATATGAAGAGACTCGTCATCATCTCGTCTTTTGTACTCTCATAACTAGGGTCACTCTAGGAGGCTAATAGTGCGTTCAGTTTAACTTGTTGTGAACACTTGAATGTCTTATGAGGACCACCACACAAAATGCATTTAAACTTGTTGTGGTGATTGTTAGGCAAGGTACATGTGTTTTTCGAAGGAGAGGAATCCCACTAGGATCTCTGGCTAAAATTGGGTCTAAGTCCCCTATTATTAACTTTTGAGGACTCCTAGGTGTGCTCACGCTGCTAGGAGTACCCCTTTGATTGAGGGTGTAGCTTCTTTTTACCCCCATTCATGGGAGTATAATCAATCAACCGTTCAATAACGACAATATCAGACATAAGATCTTGTACACGTTACTTTTGAAGTTCAGATTGAACTTAAGGCTTAAACCCTTCTAGGAATGAAAACAATTTGTTCTTCTCAAACATGTAATGAATATCAAGAATCAAGGTGGAAAATTGTTTGATGTAATTGTGCATGGTACTTGTCTGATAGAGTTACCTCAATTTTATATAGGTAATTAACTCCCCATTTTATGGTAAGAACTTATTTTTGCAGCTCCCATTTGAGGTCATCCCATGTATCAATGAACCATTAGTCATTTTCCATCTTAGAGTACTTGGTATGCCACTATAGTTTGGCATCACCTGTAAGATACATTGAGGCTGTGGTGACCTTTACCTCTTCTAAATCGGGGAGAACAACACAAAATTATTGTTCCATATCGAACAAGAAATTTTCGAGCTTTTTTGTATCACGAGCATCACTAAAGGGATGAGCTTCACCACTAGTAGGTTGTTCGTTACCAATGACTCTTACCAGGAAACCTACCTTAGTAGTGAACTTCGTGATTTGTTCATATTGTTGTGCTAGGGATCCTCGGGTATCTTCCTCAAAGTCAATCAATTTAGCACTGAAGGTTACGAATTTGTTATCTAACATGTCTTGGCAATCACCTAGTTGAGCAATGCCATCAATGAGACCCGATAGCTGGGTCATTTGAGTTTCAAGTAGCTCTATACATTCCTTGTTGGTACTTGGGGGTGGTAGAGTTGGAATGGGTTAGTCCACGATGTTTTTCTCTCCTCTTGCCATTGTTCGTGTGAATTAAATAGAATTCGGGAAGAACTAGGCTTTAATATCAATTGGGCTCTGATACCAACTGTCACGGCCATTTCTTTTGAAGTAAGGTTGTGTGGTGCTTGGGGTGATAGTCTGCCCGCAAGCAAGCCTATCAAATAGCTCACACACACAAAACATAACTAGCAATATAAGAGAACGAAGGCAACACAAGGCAAAGTCCGGGAGCAACTTTGTTGATATAGTATGTAATTACATAGAGTAATATATTAGAAAAACAAATAAGGTGTGTTACAAACTATTGGTGATCTAGTACAAGCCGGACGCTACGTAGCTTGGGCGAGGGCTCAAGGTTAACGTGAGTGTAGGTCGGGGATTGAGACCAAATATACCCTTCCTACAAAGAACATGCTAAGTCTTTCTTAAGTTTTCAGGATGAAACATCAAAAGTAGAGGTCGATTATACTCTTTTATTACAATAATGCCACTAAGCTAATAGATATACCCTAGCACGAGGTTAACATGGCTTTACATAGATTTACATAGGGGTTCTAGGGTGACTCTGGGGCGACCTACACCTAATTCTAGGTATCGTAGTGCATGGCGTTCACAATAGGGCAGGATAAAAACATGGGTGAACATTGGTTAAGCAGTTTAACTGTAATGGATTTTACCCTTTCTTTAATATGCAAATGGCATTTTGTTAGTGATTTTGAAGTTTTAACACTTTTTTTTTTTGATAACTAGGTATTCAATAGACAACGGACCATATAATCAAGGATTAAGTCTATTATTTGCAGTTATTTGTAAGCTACTCATACAAAGAGAGGCAATTGCAGACACTTTAATTTGCACGGGCCACACTTTATAAAGCCCATAAAAATGTGTTTTAAGCCAAATTGTCAACCAAAAGGCCTAAAGGAATTGTTTTATTTATAATAAAAGCCTAAAGGCCTTTGTTTGGCTTACAAGCCTACAAATAAACATTTTTTTTTACTTTTCATACATATATGCATTTTCTAGATCCTTTCTAAGCCCTTATGCACTCCATGCATTTTTCAAAATGATCCAATCCTAAGTCCACCACTTTCCCTAAACAAATTCTAGGCCCATTCAAATCTTCAACCTAACCCCACTATGAAATCCTAAACTACCTAAGCAACCAATATGAATCCCCAATCTAAGCTCGTTACCAAAATCCTAAATCCCCAATCTAAGCCTACCTCCCAAATCCTATTTACTTCTACTCAAACAAATCACAAGTCCACCTCTTATAGCCCAAGGCCCACTATCCTAACCTAAGCCTATTCAATTTTTAAACCAATTCCAAACCACTCAAATCCCTAAAACAATTCACTCTAAGCCCAACTACCTTCAAACCTAGGCCAACTAACTCATGGCCAATACATAAACCTCTTGTAAATCTAACTCATGTTCAAATAGTGGCCTAAACCCAATGTTATGCCCATAACCACTCCTAAAACTAAACCCAAGACTATCTCAAACCCAATCCAAGTCCATTGGACCCATATCAAGGTCAACAAAAGTGTAAAAGCCCATTCTCACAAAGTTTGCCATATGTCATTACCTCTCTTACTCTCCCAAATTCAATCAGTCAAGTCATTTTCTCTAAAACCATCTCACAAGACATTTTCATACTACACCTCACTACTTTTTCTTAATCACCTCACCTAACCCCATCATTTTGACAATTCTTTCAAGCCACAACCGCACACCCCATTTAGTTTGATTTTCACTCAACCACATGAGGATTGGCAACCTCATATGGGCTTCACCTAAAGACATGGGTCAAAAGTCTCATGCCTCTCATTTCTTATTTTTTCCTTCCATTAACCCTAAATTCCAACCATATTATCCTAAAATCCTATGCTATTTTTTTGCATATTCTATTTTAAACCCTTTTGACCCTAAAAAGTTTTTCAAAACTCTATAAAACCCCCTTCTCCCATAAGAAATCTTATACTCTCATCTCAATCTTAAACTACACAAATCTCTTTCATCTCTCTCTCCCTCTCTCTTTTTAAAAAAGATTCAACACAAGTAATTTATTATGGACTTAAGAAGAAGAAGAAAAAAGAATGAACCAAGTATACAAGGTGGGTATAAAATAAGATTTAATTTTCTAATATTGCATTCTCTCTTTCGCATTTCTTCTATTCCATCTTTTCAATTTTTTTAGACAACCTTAAGATGTAATGAAAAACCATCTTTCATCTTGAGTAGGTTGAACTTCAACCTTTGGCATGGAATACTTGGGACGGTTTGACTGAAAGAATGGGGTTTGAAGCCCTATTAAGCGTCATTCTCATGCATCATAATGTACACAAATGCACATACTCATACATGCATGGCGATGATGAACACAAATGTCATTTTCTTGAGTGTAGACTTAAGAGAAGGAGTCTCCTCATGTCTTACACCTAAACACATAAGCCAACACTCTCATTTTATCCAAAGAGTCTAGACTCATTGGGGGCACTCTTCTGCATAAGGCATCTCCTCATGTCTCACACCTACATTGAATCCCTTTTCATAAAGGTATATTATTCACTTTATGCACACATACTCACCTTTCGTGCATTCATGCATTATCTTTCATTCATTCAACAAACACTAAAAAATGGTCAAGTTAAAGGTAACCATTCTTTGGTAGAAAGAATTGGATACTTAACACCTTCTCTATTATCTAACCAAACCTCTTTACCTAGGCGGTGTTTATTTGCGCTATTTTTCAGCGCTTATTGTTGAAAAAAATTAAATTCAACACTTTTGTCAAAATAGCGCATTTGTTTACTCTATATTTTCAGCGCTTATTGTTGAAAATAAGTGAAAAAAATTCAACACTATTTTGATGCTGAAAAAAAGTGCTGAAGCGGTAAGCACTTTGCTTTATCAACACGGACAAGTATGCCCTTTATTTTTTTGAGCATGGACAAGTATGTCCTAGTTCTTAAAAGGATATTACTTCTTATATCCCATGGATAAGTATATAAGCACCCCACAAATTAATAAACCCACACCATAGCTAAATTATTTTGTCTTATATGGGTTAAAAGTTTTGGAATGAGTTGATTTTTGGTGAAGATGATCTCTACAATGAGAAGATCATCCTCACAAAAAATCAGCACATCTTGAAACTTCTAACCTTATCAAAACAAGTTCAAGAACCGTAAATTGTCTCATTTTTTTTTTTTGAAAACTATTGTTGACGAGTTAGAAGTTTCAAAATAGACTGATTTTTGGTGAGGATGATCTCTAGGCCATATAGACCATCCTCAATAAAAATTTGCTCATTCCAAAAACTTTAATCCATATAAAACAAAACAAAAAATGACTATAGTGTGGGTTGCCCTTATTAATTCATAGGGTACTTTTATAATTACACATCCTTTATTTCCATTGAAAATTATTCATCAAAAATTAAGTTCTTTTAAAGTTGATTTCAAATTTTGGTGACTTGTATGACATTATTATTTTTAATTTAAAATTTGTGGGCTTTTATAAATAGAAATTATTATTTATAAATTGAAGATTTGAGTATTATTTATTATTTAAAAATAAATTGTATTTTAATTTTATAAGAAATAATATATTTTATTGTGTTTGATAATAAATAAGTATTTGAAACATGCAAACAATGTATAATATAATTGTAAGGGTAACAAAGACAATTTACTAGTTTCAACAATGTGTAACGAACATGATTCAGCATCTAAACAAACAACTTTTTTAGCACTTAAATTTAGCGCTTATAAGTTTTAGCGCTTAATGCTATTCAACATTTATTTTTTTCAGTTTAACAAACAGCACCCTAGACTCTTGGTAGTCCATTTCCATATCCATACGAGAGTTACTACATAACTCAAAGAAAGAAATAATCTTTTAAAACTATCCCAGGTGGCCATTGACACCCTTTTCTAAAAAAGAATGATTGCGACACCAAACCAAGTAGTAATGTGATCTTCATACTCAAAAGTCACATAACTACAAGTAGAGTGTTTTTCACCATGATCCATATATTGGGATCTTTTAGTTGAGCATAAATTAGAAGATAATCTATTAAATCAAAGAGATTGTCTGTCAGAATGATGTCCAATCTAAATCATTCAAGCAACACTGTTGGAACATTGAAGCAAAATACTTCCACAAATTCGATGGTTGGAGGTAAGATTTAGTGCTTATGACTTTATTTTCATTATTTTCTTAGATTAAGTTACAGGAGATAGGATTTATATAACTATTAAAAAGTGGAGATAAAGCCTCAATAATAGGAATAAGGACTTTAGCGTCACTTAAAAAATTAACATTAAATCGACTGACCTCTTAAAAGCAGGGTTCTAATGTTGGTTATAATCTGACGTTATATCTCAGGAATAAGTCGATTTTTGATGTACTATCGTCAAATATAAACTATAATATAATATAGTTATTTTTATTATTTAACATTGGTTTTATTGAAACCAACGTCTTATTTAGTATTGTTTTTATAATTTTTCTTTGGGGAGTGTACTGTATATAAATGATAGAAACAAAAACATTAAATCTGTAAAAACAGAAATAAAAATGTAAAAATAAATAGAAATGCACCATGATACCACTACCATTTGCACCATGCTACCACCACCGCCAACACTAACACCACAAAACACATGCACAAACATAATAGAAATAATGCATAAATAGAAACTAGCACCATGCTACCACGACCAACACCAACACCACTTACCATAAATAGAAATGCACAAACAAAAATTAAAACATAAACAACAATAGAAAAAGAAATGCATAAATAGAAATCTATAAACTCAAATTTATATGTTGGTTTCAAAATATTGGTTTCTATGGCTATAAAAGATATGCATTATTTTCTAAGGTCTTAGCTAAGTCATATGTCCTTTATAAGTTCACAAACTATGCGTATATGTTTGATAAAAACTCATAAAAAGTAAAGAAAAACTAATATATTTAAAGTAACAAGAACACACAAGAGATGCCGGATTTTTAACGTGAAAAAACCCTTCAATGAGGAGTGAAAAAATTATAGGGCAAACCCAAAATAAATTACTATATCAAAATAGAGAGTACAAAGGGTTACCCAAACCCTAACTTGAGTTTAATTGGAGAAAAAATTGAGGGTTACCTCATAAGGCTTTACACATGCCCAATACCAATATTACAACCCCTTGGAGTTCATCCCAACCAATCTTGTGCCAATTATACCACCACCACCATGCCATCATGACCTCCACCACGATCACGACTAATCACTACCATGACACCCACCCTACCACTACCAATCACCACCACTACTACCATGCCACAATCACCAAGCACCACCATCACCACTATCATGCCACGACCTCCACCACCACTAACATACCTTTACTACCACCACAACCACTACTACCATGCCAACACACCTGGCAAATTTTGTACAAATTATACTTTATTTATTATAGACTTTCATTTTTCACCATTTTGTTTCTTTGCAACCTATTTTGCATTTACAAATGTAAAATAAGAAGATCAAATAAATAAATATATAATAGAAAATATTGACCAACTAAGGGAAGAATATGAAATCAAAGATATAAAAACAAGTTTGACTTTAAATACATAAGGAAGGATCTAAGTACATTACCATTGAAAATTCTTTCTGCTAACCCAAAGTCAGCAACTTTTATTTTGCCAGTGTCCATGAGGAGGATGTTCTACGGCTTTATATATGAAATTTCTTGATGTATTCTCTCTAGATCTCATCAATGTTTTTTTGATTATGTCTTCTTCTTATCACCATTGAACTGAAATATGTATTATAAATCATTAGTACTTCAAACACGTGTACTAATCATTGATAGTTAAAATTAATAAAATTTATCATATATTACTTTGTTGAAGATCTTTTTTTTTTAATACTAGACATAATTGATGAAATAACCATCGAAGGGAAGAACAATATTACATTATTAAATCCTAACTAAGTTGAGATTATTTAAAAGAATATTTTAGGTTCTAACTTCAAATGATCCTTTATATCACTAAATTAATTCTACTAATCAATATGGATTATCTTCTTTATCAATATTAAGTTTACGTATCTTTTGCAATTCACAAATAATAATCCTTAAATAAAAATAATAAGTTTGCTTCCATTCTTAATTTGAAAATAATAATCCTTAGTAGAAATAACAAGCATGTTTGGATCTTTACAACACGACAAAGGGATGGAGCTCAAATCAACCTATTTATATTAAACAAACATAATGCATGACTTTTGATGTAAAAGGAAAGAAATATCTTACATTATCGAAGAATGCAATCATACATATCTCATACTTTTTTACATGCACCAAGAAAAGTAGAGGAAAGGTGAAATGAAAAGAAAATTAAAACATCGTAATATTATTCGATTCCAAAGAGAGACGATCCTACGTTTTTCACACATATGGCACGCTTGATCTTGAGTTTAATGTAAATGGACCCAAAGATTTTAAGGGTTTGTCAATTTTTTACACGTTGCCTATGAAGCTCTGAGTTCCACGTAATTGGGATCCAAAATATTAAAATATTTAATTGGCCTATCTTGGGATAAGTAAAGTCCATGGTCAAACACTCAAACCATTTTTTTCAAATGCTTTGAATGAAGTACGCTGTAAACCTATTAACTTTTGTTTGGTGAATGTACCAAAGATAGGTTCGATCCCATGCATCGCAAGAACACTAAATTGATCCTATGCAACTCAAGTGTACAAACATCGAGTCAGGATATTTTGGGGGTTTGATCCAATGCGACTCAAGTAGACAAGTTTTGAATATTTTGGAGGTTTTATCCTATATATCTTAGATGGGTAACGTTCAATGGCAAACTTTTTAGCAAACTTTTTGGCAAAACATTTTTCAAAACTTGAGTTAGAAGTTTTGGAATGGGCTGATTTTTGGTGAGGATGATCTCTACGGTGAGGAGATCATCCTCACCAAAAATCAGCTCATTCCAAAACTTCTAGCCCTAGTTTACAAGTTGAAAACTCGTGGATCGTCCATTTTTTGTAAATCATTTTTGATGGGGTTAGAAATTTTGGAATGGGCTGATTTTTGGTGATGATGATTTCCTCACCGTAGAGATCATCCTCACCAAAAATCAGCCCATTCCAAAACTTCTAACTCAAGTTTTGAAAAATGTTTTGTCAAAAAATTTGCTAAAAAGTTTGCCATTGAACGTGACCCATCTTAGATATACTAAGCTATATATTTAGATATGCAAATATAAAAATAAAAATAGCACGTAAATGAAAGTACAATGTGAAGATAAAAAATAAAAAATTACCATATTCCATATTGGTATGGTTGGAAAGAAACGATAAGAACTCACAAGTATTTATGATTCTACCAAAATTCCAAAAGTATCATCCCATATGTCACACTTTTTTTATCTGCACAGTTTTCAACAAATCAACTTGATTGATGATTTCTGATTAATGGTATAACAAATAGTAAAATTTCAAATCCTTGATCCAAAATTACTGATAATCAAACGGATAGGAATTACTTGTCAGTTGTTGTTTTTTTAATTTGTAGGCCAGAAAGATGCTCTAATTTATACCAAAAATTTGGGGAGATTCAATGATTCTGAGTCTCATTAGAATTACTTTGAAACAAAGCAGCCCATAAGATGAACCAGACCCCAATAAATAAAATAGAACTCTCAACATGATCAGTAAGTCCAAAGTCCCAAACCGATTAAATCCATCATCCTTGGATAAAAAGATTAAGAAAATAACAATATTTTAAAGTAAAATAAAAAAACACATATTCACATTTGGTCACATTCAACATAAATATAGTGTAACAGAATGCAAATTTATTTATTAGAAAATAACTCAAAAAAAAAAAAAATCTCAACCAACCTGTTAAAGATCCCTAATCATTGTAACAGTTGTTCATCAATCTCTTTTAATTAATTTCTTAAAACAAAGTCAGAGAAAGGCAAAGAAAGTTAGGATTTCTATTTAGTGTCTTAGCATATTATATTATCAAACACCTAACATAGGCAAAGGGACTATCTTGCGACGCCCTAATAACAACAAATATATAGTATCACACTCAAATTATCGCTACTTTAAGAGGTAGAGAGATCGTACTTGCAACGAGTGTTCGAGCTAGATGTAGCATCACCCATAGATCTAAGTCAATCGAGTTCAAGTTCGAGAGAGGAAGCCAAGAATAGGAGAGATAAAAGGGTGAATGAGAAAGACTCAGAGAAATTAATGGAAGGGAGAATGAGTGGATCAAAAGAGTTGGAAAAGACGAGAGAGAGATGAGTTATGTGGAGTGGGTTTTGAGACAGACCGAGATGGAGAATGAGAGAGATTGAGAGTTTGAGAGAGTAGAGCTTGAGAGTAGCTAGAGTTGAGAACATAAAATGAAAGTGATAGAATGAGATACAAAACCCTAATTTTTTAAAAAATTTATAACGTTGGCTTTACTAAAACTACTGTTATAAACTTTTATACCATCGATTTTAGTCACACTAATGTTATAATATGACCAAAAAATATTACGAATATGCTACCATTTATATAATGTCAGTTTTACTAAAAATCAACGTTATAATTAAAAACCAAAATATCGAAAATGTCATCATTGGTATAACGTCAATTTTTAGTAAAGTCGACGATATGATTAAAATAAAAAAATATAGATCAAAATTCACCTCCATATAACTGTGAATTTTTATTAATCCGACGTTATATTGAATGTATAACGTCAAATTTTCTAATAATCGAAGTTATATTGGAATTTGTTGAATTACTTTTATTTTATAAGTTTTACAAATCTTTTGTCATTTTTAGTCTTTTCACTTATTAAACGATATAGTCACTTTAAAGCCTAATTAGGGCTTAGTAATAAAACACATTTTACTATTTTCTTATTTTCAACTTGGTATGAGAGCTTACCTCCATCTCCTCTCCTTTCTTCTTGCTATAACCCCATCGCACAACCTCTCTCATAAATCTACCTCACAACCTCTCGGTCCAATGTAAATCATCACCCCTATGAGGGTTGTCTTACTCCACCCCTACTTGCAACATTCGATAGGGTCATTAAAACTCATAGAAACTTTACGGTAACAACATGGTTGCTGTTCTTAGGCCAACTAATGGCTCTAGAGGCTTGTGGCAACAAGTTCTAGATCGTTTTGGAACTCATGATCATCTCAGGGCTGCTGTTTGCACTATTTGGAACCCACAAACACAACAGGTTGTTGTTTGGAGCCCACGACCATAGTAAGTGTATCGTCTAAGGTCTACGATCACCACAGGTTGGTGTTTGGAATCATCAACCACATCAGGGTCATTGTCTGAGGCTTGCAATCACTACAACGACCACAACAAGGCCATCATTTGAGGCCTGCGATCACTACAACGACCACAACAAGGCCATCATCTAAGGCTTGTGATCACTGCAGGAAATCTGTTTGGAACCTGCGATCATAGCAGGTGCCTTGTTTGAAAGTTGCGACTATAGCATGGCCATTGTCTGAGGCTTGCGATTAGCACATAGGCTATTTGGAGGCTCGTCTAAGGCCTGCGATCAGCACAGAGGTTATTTGGAGACTCTTCGAAGGCCTACAATCAACACATAGGTTGTTTGGAGACTCTTTTGAGGCCTGTGATCAGCACAGAGGCTATTTGGAGGCTCGTCTAAAGCCTATGATCAACATAGAGGCTATTTGGAGAGCCGCTATCAACACAGAAGCTGTTTGGATCTTTTTGGAGGGCTGCAATCAACATAAGAATTGTTTAGAGCTTGTACTCATAGTAAGGGTGCTGGTTGAAGGTTACACTAGCTATTTGGGGTCTGTGATCATTTTGTCCTTGAGAGCCATCCCTTCGTCTTCTTTGAACTCTTTTTAAACCAAAGTACATAAACTCTTTAATGGCTTCTGAGATGTCCTCTTCCTCGATTACCGGTAATAGTAATGGTTCGAGTGGTCTTCCTTCTCACTCAACTGACTTTCTAAGAATACAAATTACCACCATAAAATTAGATGTTCAAAATTATCTTCTTTGGGCACGATGGTTGAAATGTTCATTGGTGGAAAAAGAAAGATTGGTTACCTCAAGGGAGTAGACAAATAGTTCTTACTCCCACTTGTTTACTAATGATTCTATGGTCCGTTCTTGGCTGGTTATATTTATGCAACCACACATTGTGGCTGGGTTTATGTTCTCCTAGACAACAAAACATATATAGGACTCTACAAAGAACATTTACTCGTAACGTCAAAACAATGTCTGGATTTTTAACCTTGAGAATGAGATTTCCTATCTTTTGCAAGGCGATTATTCAGTTACCACCTATATATCACAACTACGTGTTCAGTGGAAAGAGTTGACCTTTTATTCTTTGTTCTACGCTTGGACGGATCCTCTTGATGAGACATTATATGAGTCGATTCTTAATAAGAGTCAAGTTTTTCAGTTTTTAACCAATTTACGAGAGGAATTTGAGTATGCGAGAGTTCATTTATTAGGTATGGATCCCTTTTCATCCCTACATACTATGTATTCTTATGTCTTGGCTGATGAAAGTTGTTGCGTAACTGTCCTCCCTCATTTTTCAAGAAACTACTTTACTATGCTTGCTCGCCTACCTTCTCTATAGCCTCCTTGTGGGTCTTTGCCTACCCATCAATGACATAAGTGTGATCATTGTGAAAAGTTGAGTCACGTGAAGGCTCCTTGTTATGCACTTCATGGCCATCTTAATCAATAATGACAGCAATCTCAATG
The DNA here is from genome assembly GCF_017979445.1 of Akebia trifoliata. Taxonomy (NCBI): domain Eukaryota; kingdom Viridiplantae; phylum Streptophyta; class Magnoliopsida; order Ranunculales; family Lardizabalaceae; genus Akebia; species Akebia trifoliata. The sequence goes on from NW_028236958.1 coordinate 29,488, forward strand.
ATCTTCAGCTCATGTAGTCTTTCAATCGATTACTGATTCAATACCTCCTTTAGTTACAACATCTTTATCGGATTCGATATCTTTATCTTAGGCTGAACTTGACAAGTTCAGGAAATTCTTCAATTAGATGGAGACTTCATCTCAGTCGGTCTCTATTTTTGCTCACTCAGGTACTTTTGCATATGCACACAATGTTTCCACCACTTCATCACCACAGATAATTTATTTTGATGCCTCCGATACCATGACTGGTATGTCCTCCTTATTCAAAACCTATAGTGTTTGTTCTGATCATTGCAATGTTTGCCTAGCTAATGGTTATTTGTCTTATATAGCTAGTCAAGGTCATTTTCCTGTTACATCTTCTTTATCTTTAACTAATACATTACATGTCCCTCAACTTACTACTAATCTTATATCTGTTAGTAGCATTATCAAAAATTTGAATTATAGTGTAATTTTTTATCCCTTTCATTGTGTTTTTTAGGATCTACAGTCGAAGAGGACGATTGGCACTAGACTTGAAGTGAATGGCCTGTATCTTTTGGACATACCCGATTTACCTAGCACCCATTCCACTTCTTAGCTCAGTAGTAGTAGTTAGTTTAATAAGGCTTTTATAATGCGTTGGCACTTACACTTAGGCTATATTTATTTTGGATATTTGAAGCACATGTTCCCTGCTTTATTTAATAATAACAATTTGCTTGATTTTTCTTGTGAAACTTGTCAATTAGTTAAATATGCGTGTTTATCTTAGTATGAATATTATTGTACTTGCTACGTTTGACCTAATCCATTCTGATGTGTGGGGTCCTTCTCCTATCACACCAACTATTTTATCTTGTTCATTGATGATCATAGTTGTACCACTTGGATCTATCTTATGAAACACAAGAGTGAAGTTTATGAGATCTTTAAGCAATTTTTTATTATGGTTCATACCCAATTTGGTTGTATCGTCAAGACCTTCCGTTTTGATCATGGTACTAAATATACCTACAATGAGATCTTGAAACTTTTTTAGAATTTGACATTGATCATCAAATGTCCAATGTTAAGATCCCTCGGTAGAATGGTCAATCATAACGAAAAAATCGTCATATTCTAGAGTTAGCCTGTGCACACTTTATTGGCATGAACGTGCCTCAATCCTATTGGGCCGATGTAGTTCTTACTGCTGTTTACTTTATTAATCGGATCCCTTCCCAGGTGTTTCAGTTTGCCACCCTATTTCAGCTTTATACAGATCGTCCCTTATTTCCACTTCCTCCGTGTGTATTTGGGTGCGTTTACTTTGTTCAAATTCTTGACCAAACTCACACTAAACTTGACCCTAAAGTCGTAAAATGTATATTTTTGGATTATTCATCTACTTAGAAAGGATACCATATTATCATCTTCCTTCTTGATGGTGTTTCATTTCTCGGGATGTTTCTTTTTTTAAGCATACCCCATACTACAATGGGTTCATTAGCATTCAATCTAAGTGATTTCCTTTAGATTTTCCTAATGATCCCTTCCTTTCTTTATTTCCTTTTCACATACATGTTCCTCACTCTCCATCCCTTATCAGTTTATCACCTCCTCCACTGCAGGTTTTCTCTCGATGTCCATGCAATACTACCATCACTCCTATGCTAGACTAGCTAGCCTCCAACTCCGTCTCCTTCTGTCCCTTGTGATGATCATATCCTATTGCCACTCATAAATGTAAGCGCACTTGTATTTATCCCATTTCTAATTATATATTTGATTTTACCCTCTCACCCTCCTATGGGAGTTTTTTTACTTTTATTTCCGTTGTTTCTCTTCCTACTACTATTGCAGATGCTATTACCCATCTTGAGTGGTGAGCAGATATGATTGATGAGTTGAATACTCTTGAAAAGACTCAGGCTTGGGAATTTGTTCCTCTTCTACCTGGAAAGAAGGCTGTAGGATGTCGTTGGATTTTCACCCTTAAGCATAATCCTAATGGTTCTATTGCTTGTTATAAGGCCTATCTAATGACCAAGGGTTATGCTCAAACTTATGGGATTAATTATTAGGAAACATTTGCTCCAGTTGCCAAGATGAAGACCATTTATGTTTTCTTTTCTGTTGCCGCTATCAGATGTTAAGAATGCATTTCTCAATGGTGATATTTAGAAAGAAGTCTATATGGTCCAACCTCCTGAATTTTTCATATCTGCTTCTCCTGCACATGTCTGTCATCTTTACAGTTCTATTTATGGACTAAAGTAGTCTCCTCGCTTATGATCTGAACGTTTTACTAAGGCTATGCATTAGTTTGGTGTTCATCAGAGTTCTATTGATCAAACATTTTTCTTACATCACTTCTAAGGCAAAATTATCGCTCTGATTGTTTATGTGAATGATATTGTTCTTACTAGGTAAAAACTTACTTAGGACGTCAATTTGAGATTAAGGACCTTGGACATCTTCGCTGTTTTTTGGGTATTGAGGTTTTATGATTTCATTCCGATATGTTTATTTCTCAACGTAAGTATATTATTGATTTACTCAGTGACTTAGGTCAGTTTGGTTTTCGTCTCGTTTATACTCCTATTGAGCAAAATCACAGGTTGGTTGATTCTGAGGGGGAGTGTTTGGAGGATATTGGTCAGTATCAGCATCTTGTAGGAAAATTGATCTACTTGTATATGACTCGTCCTGACATTGCCTATGCTGTTAGTGTCGTAAGTTAGTTTATGCCCTTGCCTCGAATATCTCCTCTTAATGTTGTTTATTATATTCTTAGATATCTTAAGGGATGTCCTAGTCGAGGTATCTTGTTCAGTAATCATGGTCATCTTTGCATTGAGGCATGGACAAATGCAGATTATGCTAGTTCAGTGACTGATAGACAGTCAACTTTTGGGTATTGTACTAAGGTTGGTGGCAACTTGGTAACTTGGCACAGTAAGAAGTAGGATGTGGTTTCTCGGTCCTATGTTGAATCAGAGTACCGAGTTATGGCACTTGGAGTGTGTGAGTTGTTGTGGCTCAAGACCTTACTAGTTGATTTGTGTCTTCTAGTAACAACCCTTTTTTCAATATATTGTGATAATAAGTTAGCTATTAATATAGCGGCAAATCCAATTTAGCATGATAGAACGAAACATATTGAAGTTGATCGACATTTCATTAGAAAGAAGATTGTTTCTGGGCAGATTTATACTCCCTTTGTTTCTACATCTCAGCAACTTGTTGATATTCTTACTAAAGGTATCTTATCCGAATTGGGCGTTGCCGACATTCAAACACCAACTTGAGAGAGAGTGTTGAATAACTCTTATTTGATTAGTTTTACCAATCTTTTATCTTTTTTAGTCTTTTCACTTATTACACCATGCAATCACCTTAAAGCCTAATTAAGGCTTAGTGATAAAATACTTTTTACTATTATCTTTTTTTCAACTGTATTGTTTTAATATTTTTTTTTTTTTTGGTTTTTTGGTTTCTTGTAAACATGCATTAATCCAGTTTTCTCCATAAGATCATTTCCCAAAAACGTCTATCATTTATCTCTTATCACATTTTCTAACAAAAAACTATACCTCATAAGAAGGCTTGTACATTTTCAACAACACACACTGATTGTTTTTGCTAGTGTTGTTTTCCTTCCTTCATAGAGAGAGCATCGATCTGTAAAGTCTAAACACATTACCCCAGCTAAAGTTTACAACCACTATGAATATATCAATCCAACAAAAAAAAGAGTTAAAGCTTTCCAAAATCCTTCCATGCCAATATGGAGATCAATCAAGATGATAAAGTATTTTCTTTTCTTCGTTGTGATCTCTAAACATATACCCGAAGGTAGTTAATGAAGTCGAAAATGATTTAGGGTTTAGGGTCAGAGATAGAGGTAGAAGATGAAAAAATATGATAACAGAAGCATTTCAAACTATTATATTAATAGTTTTATCTTGTCGGCATTTGACAAAATGCCATTATAAACCTTCACAGGGTTTGCGTGAAAAACTGCAAAAATAAAATAGCTTTGTCGCGTTTGTTTTTTAAAAACCTTATATTAATGGTTTTAATTTTGAATTTATTAAGTATTATATTGAATTTTTTAAAATTGTGATTTGTAAATTAGAATAACAAGTCAAATACTCAATGACGACACAAGGGACTTGAACATGTTGATGACTTGGACATCCTTTTTTATGGGACAATGGCTTCTTGAAAGTAATCCTGGGGACCCACTACTAGAACTTTACCTACTACCAGCACCACTAGACTTCTTAATGTCCATGTGGACATTGGTGAGGGCCCTTATTTTCCCTGAGTCAAGCTATCACAAGAGTTCAAGGATATATTTGTAGAGGTAGAAGATGATCGAGTAGCTACTACACCTTCGAGGCAAACCTATAGTTGAGCCCGTATTATGTTGTCAAAAAATGAGTACAACCTAATGATTTAGGAAGTCACTTGGTAGGCATATTGACTTTATGGAATCGAATAGTAATGCACACAGTCAACAAGTACATAATGTAAAATCGGGTAGCATTAAAGAATACATGGAGAAGTTGGACAATATAGAAAGACTCTCCAAAAAAAGTGACTCCTACAAGTTTTCTATGAAGATTTTATCAAAAAAAAACTAGAGAGGTTTTCTACATGATGCAAAGTGATGAGAGCAGACTTGAGGGGCTAGAGTCTGAAATGAATGACATTTAATCTGGGATGAGTTAGATAGGGGTTTAGATATTTTCTATTAATGATTTTTGACAATTTTTTTTATTGGTATGTTCTTTTATATTCTTAAGACTTAGGTGTTGTTTGTTAAACTGAAAAAAAAATGCTGAATAACATTAAGCGCTGAAACTTATAAGCACTGAATTTAAGTGCTAAAAAAGTTATTTGTTTAGATGCTAAATCGTGTTTGTTACCCATTACTGAAACTGGTAAATTGTCTTGTTTACCCTTACAATCATATTATACATTGTTAGCATGTTTCAAATGCCTATTTCTTCTCAAACACAATAAAATATATGATTTCTTATAAAATTAAAATACAATTCATTTTTAAATAATAAGTAATACTCAAATTTTCAATTTATAAATAATAATTTCTATTTCTAAAAGCCCACAAATTTCAATTAAAAAATAGTAATGTTATATAAGTCACCAAAATTTGAAATCAACATTAAAAGAACTTAATTTTGGATGAATAATTTTCGATGGAAATGAAGGATGTGTAATTATAAAAGCACCCTATGAATTAATAAGGGCAACCTACACCATAGCCAAATTTTTTTGTCTTATATGGGTTAAAGTTTTTGGAATGAGCAAATTTTTAGTGAGGAAGATCTATATGGTCTAGAGATTATCCTCACCAAAAATCAGCCCATTTTGAAACTTCTAACCACGTCAAAAATGGTTTAAAAAAAGAAGATAATTTACGGTTCTTGAACTTGTTTTGATAGGATTAGAAGTTTTTGGATGGACTGATTTTTGGTGAGGATGATCTCCTCATTGTAGAGATAATTCTCACCAAAAATCAACTCATTCCAAAATTTTTAACCCATATAAGACAAAGTAATTTAGCCATGGTGTGGGTTTATTAATTTGTGGGGTGTTTATATACTAATGAGGAGATCATCCTCACCAAAAACCAACTCATTCCAAAACTTTTAACCCATATAAGACAAAATAATTTAGCCATGGTGTGGGTTTATTAATTTGTAGGGTGCTTATATACTTATTCATGGGATGTAAGAGGTAATATCCTTTTAAGTATAAGGGCATAGTTGTCCATACCGAAAAAAATGAAGTGCTTACTGCTTCAGCACTTTTTTTCCAGCATCAAAATAGTGCTGAAATTTTTTCATTTATTTTCAGCAATAAGCGTTAAAAATATAAAGTAAACAAATACGCTATTTTGACAAAAAGTGCTGATTTTTTTTTTCTAGCAATAAGCGCTGAAAAGTGGCACAAACAAACACCGCCTTAGTTTATGGGATAATGCACTACTTAAGACCTGGTATGTTTTAGTCTTATATTTTAATTTTGTTATGATTTCAATATGCACTTTTGATATTTGATTTGTGGGCGTAATTCATGATTTGGGTATGACTTATGTGATGATGCACTTTTATAAGGATCCACTTTTATGTGATGATATATATGATTTTGATGTGTGTTTCTACGTTAGATGGATAGTGTAGATGCAATTTTTCACTTTACCTTGAGATCTCCCTTGAAAGATCTCAGTTCGGTAGGTGGCCTGCAACAGGACCACTCCAACAATCAAGTTAGAATTAGCGCCGAGCTAATAAAGAGTTCTCTAAGAAGATTTTTTGTAACCATTAATTGAGTTGCAACATGGAATTTATAGGGGTCCTGATTGATGTATTTCTCAAGATATTTTCAATGATTACTTTTAGAGTTGTTGCGCCTACTTTCTAACCTGACAGTTATAAGAGTTGTTACACCTTCCCTGTCAGGGCTGGGGCAGTTCCAACCGATTTGTTAGGTTAAGAGTTGCCATATATGTCTTGTCAGTGATAATGCTGTCATGCCTGTCACATCTAGCTCCAAGTGCACCTGACCTGTATTTATGAAGCTCGACACCTTTCCCACAAACCTTGGTGGGTCGGTAACTAAATCTTGAGATTGCCACGTGTCAGGAACTCCCGAGAATTACCCTCCACAATACCCCTTCTTGTTGTCTTGGATCTAGATCTAAGACCCCAAGATATACATTGACTGACACATGGTGAATTTCGATTGGGAGTTGGTCTGACCTGGCTCATTAATTGCATCAACTTATGACGTCTAACCATACGTGTTTCGAGGACGACAGACGTTATGATTGCCCTCGTGAAGTGTGCTCCCAACTATTGATGTGAACGACACATTTATGTGCCGTCTACACGTGACACCTTGCGAATGGTCGGTTACACACGCGTGTTCATACTCCCTCTTTGTTTCTAGTGCCATTAAATGCATTTTTATCCTCATTATTACTTCGTTCCTCGAGGACATCCTAGCCTTCGATTTGGTTATGCATCTCGAGGCTCTCTAAGGCATATATATACTTCATTCCTTGCCATTTTGCATTTTTACCTTCTGGTTTCCCTGTCATTTTTGTTGTCTTGCTCTCTCTGTACTCTTGTGCAATCTTCCAAGCTCGGCACCAACTAACCTCCCACAAGTTCTCCAAATATTCTCTGCCAGCCACATCCCTCAAGGTTAGAAATCAAGGTCCCCTCCCCTTTCCTCTATAAATCCTCTTTTTCGCTTTTTAGCCTTTGCTATGGCTAGGGGAAAATCCTATTCCCATACTCACCCTCTGTTGGACGTGGGTGTAGACACCCCAATTTGCACGAACCCATTAGGAAAATTCAAATTTCCTCGAATTGATTCCGATTTAGAACTCAAGCTTTTTGACGGACCTGCATCACCACTTAGCATCATTTTCATGCACACATGCATCATGTCACATAATTTTGCATGCTTAACCTTGTCCCTAACCCAATCTATTCCATACCACCTCTATGATCCAATCCGGATCCATAACTATTCTCCATTCACCGCTCCATCACCTATACCATAACCAAGGTCCATTTCCTAATCCAACCTAAGCCCAAGACAAAGTCTACCTTCTAACTCAAATTCAAGTCCATTCTTTTAGCCCACTATTAAAGTCCATAGTCTATAGCCCAAGTCCATCACCTAAGCCCAATACCAAGTCCATTCTAAGCCCATTCTCTCACACCCCCTCAAAAGGTGACACATGTTGATCTCCCATAAGTCCTCAATACCCAATGCTTAATCTAATTGGAGAATCAACTCCCCTTTGTGAAAGTTTCATAATACCCTTCCCAAAAAGGGTGGTCAAACCAAAATATAGAAGCAGTGTAAACACAATCGCTTAAAAATAGTATAGAAGCATAGATTTCCAACTCTTGGTACAAAATATAGACTTCACTCAATCCCAAATTTCTTCTTAAGTTTCAAAATAAAGTCATACATCTTGTGAGAGTGAGGAAGTGATTTTGAAACACTCTCTTTCTCCATGCACCTCTTGGCCCATTCAATCAGCTTTGAGCATTCAACCTCGATACTGAAATTCCCACTAGTCTTATAAGAGTAAAACCAGCGGTAAAATGGGATGAGAGCCACATCTAAAAAACCCATGTTTTCACTACCAAAGTAAGGCTTATCTCCAAGTTCTCCTTCTAATAGCCTCAAACACTCAATAAAATCCTTCTTCGCAGCCTCTTGTTCTTCTCCTTTTGTCATCCATACCTTCCTCCCACAGTCATATATCTGCAATTCTCAAATTTTCAAGGAAAAATAAAGTAAAAAAGACCCTCGTTCAAAGATTACAAAGGAAACTACTTTTAAAAAAAATGTTATATTGGCACACCAAATATTACTTACAACACACCATTCTTAATCAAATTAATTTGATTTTGATATTGGCTGAATCTCTATTGCTGCACCATCTTTTACATAAGAGCACCTTTAAATGAAATCAACATGGAATTAGAATTAGTATACATCTTGGGACGCTCTTAGTAAAAGTTGGTGTGCTGTGCCAGTAGAAGCTTGAGCACCCCATTATATGATAACAACAAAGAATTAATATACATCTTGAAAATGCTCTTAGTAACACTTGCTGTGTCAATAGAAGCTTTACTTAACTTTAGTTTGGTCTGTTATAAGTAAAACGTTGGTGTGCTAATAGAAGCTCTCTCAGGGAAAGAGGAAGGACTAACGTAGTTTATTGGAGCGAGAGAGATCATGCCTTCTTGTCGACAAAATCTGCCCAGAACCATGCCTGGGCTCTCCGGTAAGGATCACTGGGCAACAAAAGAGATTTGTGATTCCAAACCTCGTCGATATATTGAACTATTATGAGTGATTCACAGATGGGTTTTCCATTATGGATCAAAACAGGTATCTTTTTGTGAACTAGGTTCATTTTCAAAAGTAGAGGACTCTTGTTTTGGAGATTTGGTTCCTTGTATTCATATTTGATCTCTTTCTCAGCTAAGGCAATTCTAAGCCTCAATCCAAAAGAGCTGGCCCAGAAATTTAATAGAACCACCTCATCTGCCATATTCTTGTTGCAAATTTGCAGAACAAACAAAGAAGAAATGTTTTAACACTTGGAAATGAAAATGAAGAAACTTGGGTAAGAAATGAGAATATTTATAGATTTTTAAAAGACAAGGAGGCTTTCTTGTTTTCTCAAATTTAAGTCATTAGTTTCTAGGGCCTTCGAAAGAATGTCACCGGTTGCATCAGAAATCAAAACGCTCGACTACAAACTACAGATCGCCACATCCCACCTCGAAAGTATGTCTCTCTTCCAAAGAGACATTTTCCTTGCTTACTTAGTCAAATTTGAGTCCTCATAAGATGACTAGCCATAGATCTTTCCACCTCGGGATACACGGCTCCTTTGGGATATACTGTTTTTATGGGCAAGTGCAACCGCGTATACGAAGGTGTACAGATCTACGGTTCCCGAACTTGTCACGTGGATGAATCAATTAGGTATGCCACCTGGTGAGTCATTTTATCATGACTCATTTTTTAAAGACTAATGATTTTTTTAACTTAGCCTGACAGCCGAACTAGAAAACTCACTGACGTGTCATGCGCAAAGAATCATTCGAGATATAAAATTGTACCTTCAGGATACACAATTGCAAATGGCTGGTCTATCAGGTTTGTTGTGTATCCCCAAGGAGAAAAATCTATGATTCTTTGCTCATGTCACGTCGATGAGTTTTGAGCCCCCTCTCAGGTTGAATTAAAAAATAAGCACTCTATTTTAAACCCTACTTAGGTTCCTTTGCTCAAATAGATTATCACATCAGTGATTCAACACCATAGCCCTTTCTTTCAACAACTCAGATCCAACAAAAACAATTTCTTTTGAACTTGATTCAATGTTTTGAAAATTGACCGTTGTCGAATAAAATTGAAGTTCAATGGTGAAAAATAACTTGTTTTGGAATTGGAATTTGATTTTAAAACTTCATAGAATTGTGTCCTCTACAACTCTAAAGTCTCCCATCATGTTTTTGATGCCACACTGTGAGCCCAAAGCCCCTAATTGAGGGTGAAATCCTTAGTAACGTATAAGGTTGGTGGGCTTTCTCTGCCAAATTAAGAATCTAGTAATCCTAACAGGTCAGTTGAATGTTGTGACGTTAAATTAAGAGTTGTGATAATTTGACTACCCCACGTGTCATGCTCAATTGACACTCCTGACGTGACAAGCTCGATAATTGTATATCTATATGCCTCGGAATACATAGTTCCCTTGGGATATACTTTTTATGGGGAAGTGTAGTTGTGTAACCCAAGGCATACATATCTATGATTTCCAAACTTGTCACGCCAGGAGAGTCGATTAAGTATGCCACATGGGATTATCACTATTCTTAAATTAATGGAATATGTCGAAATGACTGACTAATTCACTGCATTCCACACTGGGCTAATGTGGATGTGCATGAAACCATATATGCTTTTCATTTTTATGATTGTAAAGAATCTATGGCTCATTGTGCATCGTGAAGCACAGTGCATTGTGCAACCACTCCAGCACGACTCTTAATTAATATACCAACCAAAGAACAGGAGCATAGTTTTAAAACTCGTGGAATTGATGAGAAACACGGTTGATTTGACTCGACTTGTTTATATTTTGAGGTAACTTGGTCACCAAACTCGTTGGAACCAAGTTGGTTTGAAAATATACCAACTCAAAGACAAAAATTCTTTTTCCGAAACCATTTGATTTTTGTCTAAAAATGTATATATCATCTTTAAGGTCTCAATTTATACAAGCTCATTTTCAATCCATTGTTGTAAAAAATCCTTGACTTTTCTAATAAAAGATTAATCATCTTCAAGCTCTTTAACCTATTAAAAAGATTGTAGGTTTCTATAAAGAGGAGCTCTAGTTCTAGAGTGAGTGAGAATCAATGTGATTGAGGGTTGCTTGGGGTGTCTCATCTCTTATATTTAATTGGGGTTTAACAAAAACGCGATTGAGTCCTTAGTTAAAGCAAGGAGAATCATTCGTATCATTTGTTTGCACTAATCTCTTGTTTGTTCTCTCTATAGAACTGTTTTGATAGAACAATTGTCTATAGAGGTGGTGGAAGAAAAAAAACATGATATTCCTACTAGTGACAGATTTCTAATAGGTTCAAAGAACCTACAATTCTTTTCCAAAAGTAGGATCTAATGGCTAAATCAGAGAGATTTAAATTTTCTTTGGTTAAGAAGTTTTTCAAGACAACAACTTTAAAATCTTTTCTCCCATATATTGAAGTAATCAGGAAGGAAGTTGTGGAGGATAACATTGGTACATTTTCTAGACCATATACATGTCCTAGCAGAGTAAGTGGTACTTGAAACCAGCTAGTCCTACCCAGCAGCATAGCAAGACAGCTTAAGGAGAAATCTAATCTGCTTAGTAGGACAGGTTTAGTCCAAATATCTATATGATTTTGTATCGTGTACATCAAGTTCAGAGATTTCGAAAGAGATCTCCTAGGAATCCTAGATTCAATCTCAATGATACCAATTTCGTTTTGGATCTTTGCAATCAGGAGATTGAACGTGATCCCTTCCCAGTTAAGGGCAAACCTTGATTTGAAGGGAGAACTTATAAATAGGGGAATTAACATAGACGAGGGGATATTTTTGGTCAAGAGAGAAAGGGCTGAAACTATTGTTATTCTTGGATATTGTTTTCTTTGCAACTCTAACTTGGGCATCAGATGATCATTGGTAGGTAACATACCGGTGCTTACAGGAAGGACTAAAGAACTACTTCGACTTTAAAAGTACACTTGATCTATGTTTGTGGATCTATTTTTTGTAGTTTAGGAGTCACCACCTAGTTTACGGTTTAAGAACTGAAACATGACTCTAAATAAATAAAAAATACTAATCTAGGAAAAAAATGGGTTCGGAGATGACGTAATGGGATTGAAAAGTATTAGGCACCAATACCGCCCGACGAACGTCGATCTCTACTTTTCCCAAAAATTTTACATTGCAAAAATGACCTAAAAATTGAAATAAATAAAAAATATCTTTTTTTTTATCTGGATGATTGCGATGGTTGATTATCTTAGAACTCGTGGAGAGCGTTCCTTGTGTGAGTCTTCCTCCTTCTGTCTTCGTCACTAGATCCACTTCTGATCTTCGAGATAAGGTATTTTTCTTTTAAATCTGAATATTTTTTGACTTTTTTTGGATGTTTTTTTAAGGATTTCTAGGTGTTTTTGAGTAAAAAATGGGGTTTAGGTGTTAGGTAGGAACTTGGGACTTTAGATTTAGGATTTTGGAAAGATTTGGGAGAGTTTCTGACTTTTCTTTCCTAGGGTTTTTCCTGACTTACGAGTTTAGGTTGTGGGAGTTCCTTTTTATAAAGTTTTTTGGAAGAGTTAGTATTTTATTAGGTTTCTTCAAGATAAAGTTAAGTTGTTTAATTAGGATTTTAATTCTTACCTACAATGAAGATTTTTAAATTTTTAGAGAACCCCCTAATTATATTTTGTATTTTTTGGGACCCCAAATGGAGGGGTCTTTTATAAATATCATGTGGGCCCACTTAAATAAATGGGTCACCACTTAAAATTTGACCCGTAGGCTTGATTGATTGATTTTATTTGTTCAAGTTTTTAATTTAATTTATTAAGATTTCACTTTACGTTAATCAATATTTTAATTATTAATTTCAAAAATTTAAATTTTTAGAACTAAAAAATTATCATTTTACTCTCAAAGAGGACTTTTGGGTTGAGAGGTTGTTTTTTGATGTTTCAAGATATTTTGAAATCAATTTTTCGTAAGAAATTCGATGGGATTATCGGTTTGAGTCACTTATGGGTTTTTGGCATGATATAATTGTATGTCTTATGAGGATGTTTTAGCAATTTTGTCAAATTTTGTGAAAATTGGTAAAACAGTTTATTTTATTTTAGTTTGTTGTTTTATGTGTTCGAAAGGATTTTCCTAAGCATAATATAGGCTGTAGGAAAGTTTTGATGTCAGGGGTATTTTGATAATTTGATCAATTTTTTGATGATTTTTTTCGGAAAGTTTCTTTTTGTCTAAAGAATGATGATTTATATGTTTTGGGTCATATTTTTCTAACTTAGCATGGTTTCTAAGGTTTTACTTGTTTGAAATACCTAATTCGAATTTTTGAAACATATTTATTAATAAATAAAAAATATTAGAATATTCATCCATTATTGGGAATCGTCGCAATCGGGTTGACAAGTTCATTAATTAAGGGAGTACGAAAATGGGGTGTCTACAAATGCTCCTCTTTGGTAGAAGGTTGAAGCAAACTAGATAGCAAATCTACTTTGGTACATAGTGCAATATTCGAATGCCAAAGCTAGTGACAATTCATTTGCAACTTGATTTAGCAATTCATCGATGTGTTCGGATCTTTGAGGGTAAAACTCTCTCTGAACTAAAGTTTATCAGGTCCTCAAGCCTAAACTCTCATTGACGATATCAAATCCTTGAATTTTAGAAAATTCTCCCTAACTAATACAAAAGTGCACGTGTGTGTAATGGGTGATGCCTATGAAGTAGTTCATCGAATTATTGAGAATAAACTCTCATCGATAACCACAAATGTCAGGTCTTATAGATCTTTTCTTACTGACAATTATGATTCAAATGAAATGCACGTACATGATGAAGACAATCACACAATATTGAATTATGACAAATTTAAACAACGAGATAATTGGAGTCAATAACATTATCAGAATCAGATGATGTAAGAACTTCATTAAATCCTATTGAAATTCTTTTTTAGAGTTCGAAAAAATTTGAGTCTTGTTTGTTATACTCGAGCTTAATGGAGCCATGCTTAGCAGGCTAAGGTTTGTAGAAACTGAAAAAATCCTATTTAAGTTAGAATCTCATTTCTCGGACTTGAATTTACTGAAGCCACACTTTTTCGGGCTTGGGTTTGCAGAAACTTATTAAAATCCTATCTAAACTCATATTATATGATTCAAAATGTTAGAGTCTCGTTTCTCAGACTCTAATCATTGGAGCCATGCTTCTCGGGCTTGGATTATAAGAACTTAAAAAATCCTTTTCAAGTTGGAGTCTCATTTCTTGGACTCGAACTCATTGAAGTCACACTTCTCGGGCTAAGGTTTGTAGGAACTTAAAAAATCCTATTCAAGTTAGAGTCTCGTTTCTCGGACTCGAACTTATTGGAGTCACGCTTTTCTGACAAAATTTTGTGGGAACTTAAAAAATCCTATTCAAGTTGGAGTCTCGTTTCTCGGACTCGAACTTATTAGAGCCACACTTCTCGAACTAAGGTTTATAGAACTTAAAAATCCTATTCACTCTATGATTCAAAAATAATTGCTTAAAGCTCCACGTTACTCCCAAGTTTCCTACGCCATATTTAATAAATTTTAAAATCTAAAATTTTAATTTTTAAATTAAAATTAGTTAAAAACCCTATGTGGTATTTATAAAATTTTAAATTAAAAATTTTAATTTTAATTTAAAAATAATTAAAAAATAAATCCCTTAAATTCTACGTAGTTTTTAAATAAAAAAAAAATTTGTTCTCAATATCTTCTACGATTTTGATATCTTAATATTCTCACCAAAAATTCCTTTAACTTCAAATCAAGATTTATTAAAATCTCAACCAACAAACCCAATATGATTGAAATGCAATCGAAATGATTTCAAAAAATGAATGTTTTAATTGAAAAAATAACTCCCTACCTCTTCTCCGAAGTTTCCTATGCCATATTTAAAATCTTTTTTAAATATAAAATACCTTAAAAAAAACCTGCACCATGTTTAATAACTTTTAAATTAAAAGTAATTAAAAAATAACTCATTAAAAATTCACATCTTTTTTCCCCAAAATTACCTCTCTCCCAAGTTTCCTGCGCTTTATTTTTTATTTTTTATTTTTGTTTTGGTAGGTCAAACATACCATCTCACCCTGCACATGTACAACATTAAATAGTCATCTTTTGGTGGAAGGGCATATAGAGTTTTGAAGGCATGACTTGGAGAGTAAACCTAGTCAGCCTTACCAACTCAACTAACCCCTGGTGATTAAGTTTCCTGTGCCCTATTTAATTAGTTTTTAAATTAAAAAAAAAATAACTTCTTAAAAATTCATCAAAAATTTTATTATTGTAAAAATCCACACAATTGAAATCCTTTCTAAGTGATTACAAGTTGAATTCTTTTTAGATAATCAATCTGAAAATACGGGACTTCATACCACGTCTAGTCGTAAAGGGAGGGTGGTGAAAGCGCCCTCGATCCGCGGGGTGCGCGGATCTGCTTTTGACCCTTGAGGTTTGGGAGTCGCCACCTAGTTATTACGGTCTAGGAACCAAATTGACCCTACAATGGATAAAAAGAACTAATCTACTATAGAAATCTGAATCCAGGGATCATGTTACGGGGTTGGAAGGTGTTAGGCACCAACCCCCCCGGCCATGCCGGTCTCTACTTATCCCAAATAGATCTACATTGCTAATGATAAACCTAGATTAAAAAAAATAAAAAAAAATTTACCTTTGATCTGCAAAAGTGTTATTCCCTCAGATCTGGTTAGAATGGCTCCTTATACCGTATTCCTTACTTCGTTCTATCTCCGGATCTGATTCCTGATCTCCGAGGTAAGGTATCTCCTTCTTGGATCTGAGTGCTTCAAATTTGTTGTGGATTTCTGGGATGTTTTTGAGAGATTTTTGGGTGTTTTTTTAGGCTAAAATCGGAGTAGGGGTGTTAGGGAAGGAGTTGGGGCTCCAAAATTAAGATTTTGGGGAGGTTGTGGAGGCTTCTTTACCTACTTTTCCTAGGGTTTTTTCTTTGATACGAAAATAGGGTGTGGAGGCTCCTATTTATAAAGTTTTTAGAAGCATTAGGGTTTGATTAGGGTTTCAATTAGAGTTTTGACTTAGTCTTTAGGGTTTTAGGGTTTTGACTTTAGTCTTATGAGATTGACTTGATTAGTTTAGATTAGGGTTTTGACCTTAGTCCTATGAGATTGACTTGATTAGTTTAGATTAGGGTTTTGATTTAGGGTTTTGACCTTAGTCTTATGAGATTGACTCGATTAGTTTAGATTAGGGTTTTGATTTAGGATTTTGACTTTAGTCTTATGAGATTGACTTTAATACTTGACTCTAGTCTTACTTAATTGACTTTAATTTTGACTTTAGTCTTATTTGATTGACTTTAATATCTTGACCTTAGTCTTGCTTGATTGACTTTAAATTTGGAGAACCCCCTTCTATTATATCTTTAATTCTTTGGACCCCCAAATGGAGGGGTCCTTAAAGAAATATCTTGCGAACCCTCAACAATTTTGCTTCAAAATCTGATTGATAAATTTTTTGGTTTAAATTTTAATAATTAATTTCATTAATGTTTCACTTTACATTATTTAATGATTTATTTATTAATTTGAATTTTTTAATTATTAAAATTGTGAAATTACCATTTTGCCCTCGAGAGGATTTTTTACGTTTTAAGTCGTTTTTCAATGTTCCAGGATGTTTTGAAATCGGTTTTTCGTAAGAAATTCAATGGAAATGTTGGTTTTTGTCATTTATGAAATTTTTTGCGTGAAATGGTCGTGAATTTTATGAGGGGTATTTTCGTAATTTTGTCAAATTTTGTGAAAATTGGCGAAATGATTTATTTGGTTTCGATTTGTCGTTTTATGTATTTGAACAGATTTTCCTAAGCGTAATGTAGGCTCTAAGGTTGTTTTGATGTTAGGGGTATTTTGGTAATTTGGTCATTTTTAGTGATTTTTATCGTGAAGCTTCTTTTTTGACTTGCAGGATGATGATTTCTATGTTTCTGGGGTAGTATTTTCCTAGCGTAGCGTGGTTTATAAGTTTTGTCAGTTCGATATACCTCATTCGGATTTCTGAAACATATCTGGTAACAAAATAAAGCATTGGAATAGACATCCATCATTGGGAACCTTTGCGATCGGGTTGACGACTTAATTAATCAGGCGGATGCAAAAATGGGGTGTCTACAGATGCCCCTCTTTGGCAGAGGGTTGAAGCAAACTAGATAGCAAATCTATTTTGGTAGATAGTGCGATATCCGAATGACAAAGCTAGTTACAGTTCATTTTGCAGCCTGATTTAACAATTCGTCGGGGCATTCGGATCATTGAGCGTAAAACTCTCCCCGAACTAGAAAAATGTCAGGTCCTTGAGCGCGAGCTCTCACTTTCAGTGTCAGATCCTTGAATTTTTTAAAAAATTCTCCTTGACTGATGTAACAACTGTGCAAGTGTGTTGGCTCAAAATCTGAAATAGATTTCAAAGAGTTTAAGTTGGAAATGAGTCAAATCTGAGCATGAAGTAAATATAAACTGAGCATAATTCCAAGAAAACCCTTGGCGGCATCTGAGCATAATTCCGAGAAAACCCTCGGCGGTAACTGAGCATAGTTTCGAGAAAACCCTCGACGACATCTGAGCATAATTCCAAGAAAACCCTTGGCGGCATCTGAACATAGTTCCAAGAAAACCCTTGGCGGCATCTGAGCATAATTCCAAGAAAACCCTTGGCGGCATCTGAGCATAGTTCCGAGAAAACCCTCGGCGGCATCTGAGCATAATTCCAAGAAAACCATTGGCGGCATCTGAGCATAGTTCCAAGAAAACCCTTGGCGGCATCTGAGCATAATTCCGAGAAAACCCTTGGCGGCATCTGAGCATAGTTCCGAGAAAACCCTCGGCGGTATCTGAGCATAATTCCAAGAAAACCCTCGGCGGCATCTGAGCATAGTTCCGAGAAAACCCTCGGCGGCATCTGAGCATAATTCCAAGAAAACCCTTGGCGGCATCTGAGCATAGTTCCGAGAAAACCCTCGGCGGCATCTGAGCATAATTCCAAGAAAACCCTTGGCGGCATCTGAGCATAGTTCTGAGAAAAACCCTCGGCGGCATCTGGCTGAGTAAAACTGAGAACAAAGAAATAAATCTGGGAGAGAAACGATTGAAAATGAATCTGGAAAAGAGTGGTAGAATCTGGGAATGAATATATTTGGAACAGAATGGATGTCCTATCTCCTATGTGAGATTCAGAATGCATTTGTTTGAACCTCAAGGTTTTATCAAAAAAAGTTTTATAAATTTAAAACCTGAGTTTGAACCTCAAGAGTTTTTTGAAAAACTGCTATCAAGAGGGTAACCTTAAGTTTGGAGTTCTCATTATTTTTTTTAGGATTAACATTGCTCAAAAACAAAATGTCCCTAGTTTGACAATAAACATGGCATTGAACACATCATTAAAAAATGCCCCTAATATAAGGGGGGAAATTACATATCTAGAGGAAAAAGAAAAAAAATGCCCCTTGTATGAAAGTTTGAAATATTTGATTACCACAAGCGCAATAAAGATCCAACTTTTAATTTTGATTAATTTTATTAAAGATTTCGAGTCAGGCTCAAGAGAAAAAAATATTTCCTTTTGAGACTCATCATAAAATTCACCATTCTCTCCATTGGTTCACTTGGGGAAGTAAGAATTTTCAGATCGATTGTAGACAAGATACTTGTGGCTTCTGAATCTATTCCTGGTTTAAGCTGAGTATTGAACTTGATTATTCGGATTTCTGATGTTTCAGCTCGAACTGCTCTCAGCTTGGGATTTTCTTCTGTTTTTTTTTTTTTTTGCTCTAACTTTTGCCTAGATCGCCTTTCCAGGTTTTCAATCTATCGAGCTTGCTCTAACTTTTGCCTAGATCGCCTTTTCAGGTTTTCAATCTAGCGAGCTTTTTTCTTTTTTCTTGGCTCTGATTGTTGCCAAAGTTGTCCTTTCAGATTTTCACCTTGCGAGCTTGCCTTAATTTTTGCCTAAGTCGCCCTTTTCCGGGTTTTCAACTTAGCAGGCTTTTCATTTTTTTTTTAATCTTTTTCTTCTCCTCTGAAGTTCTAGAATTACTGTCTGATCATGCTTCGCTACCCTCCTTGACTTTTTCACACGGTACTTAGGAGGACTTTTATAGGTAGGCTTGGGACTAGGCATAAAAAGAAAGGAATTTTGAGGCTCAAAAACCCAAATGCCCCTTGTGTGGCATTTCATTTAAAATTTTTTCTTGAATTTCTTCCTTTCCCCCCATTTTGGATGATATTTCTTTTCTTTTGAATTTTTTCTTTTTAGATTTTTTCTTTGTCGGGGAATCTATATTTTTTTTTTTGATGTGGTGTCGGGCGGCCTGAAGTAACTTCTCAGGTTGCCTACGTACCCCAAATTTTTGGGATCAGACCAAACGTAGTTCAGATTTTCCCTCCCCTAGGTTAGGTGATCAGGCTAAGAAATAAAAGGCACAATTTTTCTCTTTTTGAACAGGCTGCAAGGGGTTGAGAAAGGAGATAAAGAATTAGGTAGTAGTAGAAAATTGATTCGGCCAAAAATGGCCTCCTTAAATGTAGTACCGTTTGATTGGTCAAGGTTGGTTGGTTCTGGTAACTCGATTCCATCATGATCTTGAAGCCTGACAGCTTTTCCTGGTAGTATCTCCTTGATGATGTACGGACCTCCCAATTTGGTTTGAACTTCCCTCTAGGGTCAAAGATAGGTGCCCCGATTCTCTTTGAGTACTAAATCCCCGTTGTAAGTGACGAACCTTGATCTTTTTATCAAATGCACGGGCAACTCTTCTTTGATAAGCTTGCACGTGATACAAAGCTCTCAGTCGTTTTTTTTCTTCAATCAAATTCAATTCTTCATACCGCTGGCGAACCCAATCTGTTTCTGACAACTGACTTTCCAACAAGACCCTCAGAGATGGAATTTCCATTTCAACTGGCAAGACTGCTTCCATGCCATACACTAAGGAGTAGGGAGTAGCTCCAGTAGAGGATCGAATTGAAGTTCGATATGCCCATAGTGCAAATGACAGTTTTTCAGACCAATCTCGATGTGATTGACACATTTTCCTTGATAGTTTTAAGATTCTTATTAGCTGCTTCGACTGCTCCATTAGTTTGAGGGCGGTAAGGAGATGATTTGTGGTGTGAGATTTTAAACTTTGAACACAAAGTAATAACCTCAGCTTTGAAATGTGACCCGTTGTCAGAAATCAGTTCCGAAGGTACCCCGTACCGGCTAATGATGTTCGTTTGGATAAATTTTGCAACTCGAGATGCAGTGAGGACAGCATAAGAGGCAGCTTTGACCCACTTAGTAAAATAATCGATAGCAACTAAAATGTATTCATGCCCATTTGATGCTTTAGGCGATATTTTACCAATAATGTCGATTCCCCAAACTGAGAATGGCCATGGTGAAGTCAGACCAACTAATCGAGAAGGTGGCACATGTATGAGATTTGCATGTATTTGGCATTTGTGGCAGGTCTTGACCATGTGATGACAATCTGTTTCCATCGTAGGCCAGTAGTACCCTTGTCTCATAATTTTCTTAGCTAACATTTTCCCACTCATGTGAGGGCCGCATTCTCCTGAATGTAGTTCAACCATTATCTGTTCAGCTTGATCTTCATCGACGCACGACAAATGAATCCCATCATAAGACCTTTTGTACAAACTTCCTGCGCACAGGATGAATTGAGATGCTAATCTTAAAAAAGGGTTTGTCGTTCCTTCCTCGATGCTTCTTCTGGAAATTCTTGTTTTTCCAACACCTTTGTAATATCTGTGTACCACGGCTTTCCATCGGGTAGTCGAGTAGCAATATTGATCTGACAGCAATATGCAGGTTTGTCTTTGACTTCAACGGTGATCGGCCTCAATTCATGCCAGGGGGTAAATGGATCATTGAAGATAGAGTGGCTAACGAGTCAGCAAATCTATTATCTTCCCTTGACACGTGTTGGAACAGAATAGCTTCAAACTTACTCACTAAGTTTAACAAATATTCATGATAAGGCTTCAGCTTTTCGTCCCTAGTCTTCCATTCTTCCAATGACTGGTGTATGACCAAGGCTGAATCCCCAAAGACTTCGATTTCTGTAATGCCCAGATTCAAAGCAGCTTCAAGTCCAGCGATGCATGCCTCATATTCAGCTGTGTTATTGGTATAGAGAAGGCTAACTTAATAGCGATCGGAATGTGGCATCCTTCCGGAGAAAACAGGACTGCCCCTATTCCATACCCATTCTGATTGGCCGCTCCATCGAAATACAACTGCCATGTTTGGTTCTGAGGCTCTTCTTCAACATGTAAGATGTTCTCATCTGGGAACTGATCAATAGGCCTTATTCCTTCTGCTACTGGGTGATCTGCCAAGTATTCTGCTACAGCTCTCCCCTTGATGGATTTCTGTGTAACATGCGTGATGTCAAACTCTGATAACAACAATAACCATCGTGCGGTTCTTCCTGTCAGTGCCGGTTTCTCGAAAAGATACTTGAGAGGATCCATCCGAGATAACAAGATAATTGAATGGGATAGCATATAGTGTCGAAGTCTCTGAGTAGCCCATACCAGTGCCAAGCAAGTTTTTTCCAGGACTGAATACTTTCGTTCATACTCTAACATCTTCTTACTGATGTAGTAGATAGCCCTTTCTTTGCGAGTATCTTTGTCATACTGTGCCAGCATACATCCCATAGCTTCTTCTGTGACTGACAGATAAAGAAGAAGTGGTTCACCCGGTGTGGGTGGAACCAAAATAGGTGGGTTCAAGAGATACTCCTTGACTTGGTCGAAGGCCTTTTGACATTGCTCATTCCAAACTGTTGGTTCATTCTTCTTGAGGAGCTTGAAAATAGGTTCGCAGACGTTGGTGAGTTGAGCTATGAATCTACTGACGTACTGGATTCTGCCTAAAAACCCTCGAATTTGCTTTTCAGTTTTCGGCGGTGGCATATCTTGGATAGCTTTAATCTTCACAGGGTCTACTTCGATCCCTCTTTGACTGACCACAAATCCTAATAATTTTCCAGAAGTTACTCCAAACACACATTTCTGCGGGTTGAGGCGGAGTTTGTACTTTTGAATCCTCGTGAGAAATTTTTCTAAAGCAGCAACATGCCCCAGTCGTTCTTTGGATTTAACTATCATATCATCTACATAGACTTCAACTTCCTTGTGTATCATGTCATGTAGTAGAGTCGTGGCTGCTCTTTGATAAGTGGCTCCGGCATTCTTCAGACCAAAAGGCATAACTTTGTAACAAAAGGTTCCCCACTGTGTGATAAATGACGTCTTTTGCATATCTCGAGGATCCATTTTTATCTGATTGTACCCCGAAAAACCATCCATGAAGGACAATAAAGCATGTCCTGCTGTACTATCTACTAGAACGTCTATGTGTGGTAAAGGAAAACTATCCTTTGGGCTTGCTTTGTTTAGATCTCTAAAGTCCACACACATCCTGACTTTTCCATCCTTCTTCGGCACCTGGACGACATTGGCAATCCACTCAGGGTATTCTACTACTTCCAAGAATCCAGCGTTAATCTGCTTCGTAACTTCTTCTTTTATTTTCAGAGTCCATTCCGGTTTCATACGTCGAAGTTTCTATTTAATGGGTCGAGCATCTGGATATAACGAAATCCGATGTTGAACAATGTCTGTGCTTATTCCCGGCATATCCTCATAAGACCACGCGAACACGTCTTTGAACTTTCTGAGCAACTCTACTATCCCTTTGCGTTCATCGGGGGATAATGTGATCCCAATCCGAATCTCTTGAGGGTTTTCTTTTGTTCCGAGATTGATAACCTCTACTTCCTCCATTGGAGGTTGAGCCCGACGTTCATTTTCTTGGTCAAGTAATTTGATTATTTCAGGAGGAGGTTCTTCATCAGAAGATTCTCCCTCCGAAGTCAGATTATTAGTTAAATTATTATTGCGCTCGGGGTAATCAAGAATTTCTTTCATTTCATTAAAAGGAGATGGGGTAACAGGACTCATTGCCAACTTGACAGACTCACTTAACTCAGCAGCAATAGTGAACTTACTTGACTCAACAGAAACAAATGACTTATCTGGCATGTCGGACTGAACAGGACTAAGAGGACTGACAGACCCAGTCTTGACATGCAATACAGGACTAATTACATGATAGCTAGAGAGACACCCTACAGCGGGTTTGATTGCAGACTGAGGATTTGGGATCCCCTTCTCGGTTGACAACACCAAGACACTGTGATTTTCAATGAATAACTGATCGATGTTGAGGGAGTCTAGATTGAACTGCCAGTCTTCAATTTTCTTCTCTTCAGCTTCTGTGCTTGCTTCCTCTTCAGGCCAATCCATACCAAAAAAGATCTCAAATCCCGGCAGACGAGTACCTGTGATGTGGTCAATGAATGGCTCGGGGAACCCACAGTAACGGAAATCTTCTTCTCCTTCCTTCACAAATAGCCATTAAGGGTCTTACGATAAGGCTTCATCTTGATGAGATCCATGGTTCGTCTTTGCCTTTTCGCCATTGCCTTGTCTCGCTTTGTCTTCCAGTATTGGGCCCAATCTTCATTAGTAGGCTTATATCCTAGCCCAAATGTGCCAATGACCTCTTTAATCACTGGTGCCTCTTTAATACCTTGCTGCTTGCGGCCTAAGCCCATACCAGGGAAAAATCTCTCATTTTCTTGAATATATTGGCCATATTGCAGTTAGAAGTATTTTCCATTGGAAAATATTCTTTCATGGCTTGATCCCATTGGACTGAGCATATTTTCTCAAACTCGAACCCACTGAGCTCTACTCCCTGTTGTTCTGGCTGAATCTCAAGCAGCGGCTCATCCTTAGCTTCAGTACTATTTATGATCCCTACGATTTCAGCATCTCCATGGAGAGTGATCACTAGCCCATCTCTGATAAACTTGACCTTCTGGTGCAGCGTGGAAGGTATGGCTTTGATTTGGTGTAGCCACGGTCTTCCTAATAACAGATTAAAGGAGGACTGGATGTCTATGACCTGAAATTCTACCAGAAATTCAGCTATGCCCGTGGACAATCGAAGGTGCAGAATTCCCAATACGTCCCTTTTAGTGTTATCATAGGCCCTAACCCCCTGATTAGTGGGCTTGAGATCTTCAGTTTTAAACCCAAGGCAAGTGGCGGTCTTCAAAGGGCAAACATTCAATGCACTCCCATTATCGATCAATACCAGAGGTACCCTCATCCCGTTACAGTCAATTGTGATGTGCAGTGGCTTAGTGTGGTTTGCTCCTTCCTTTGGGAGATCGGAGTCCGAGAATGACAAGATATTTTCCACATAGGTCGCCCCTACTATGTTGGCTAGCTGATCTGGAGAAGTGTCAGGGAGACTTGGGCTGTACTTAATGCTTTGAGAACAGCCTCCCTATGGGCAGTGGAAGCCATAAGTAAACCCCAGACTGAGATGTTGGCTCTTGATTTCTTCAGTTGCTTGATCACAGAGTTATCTTCTTCAATATTTTCTGTGATAGGATCTTCTTTTCTTTTCTTGCCAAAGCTGCCGGATATCAACACACAGTTCTTGTGGCTTAAAAACTCTTCCCCCTCGAGTCATATGTCTAACTTCATCACAGAGAGAGGATAAGGTTCATCTTCTTCAGTCAGCACGTATGGATCTTCATCTGTTAAAGGTACAGGGCTTTTTAAGTTCATCTGGGCCAACAGGTAACTGGTGAATGTGGGGCTACTGTATCGAGGGGGGGATAATAGACAGTATCATCTGAGGTTAAATCAAATGGTTATCGATGTGTTGTGGTGAAACCTCATCAGTGAAGGCTATCCCGGCAAGGGGGTAACTAGGCGGTTTGACTGGAATGGGATGGATGAGAGACTGGATCGAATGGCAATGGTGTGTGAGAAACCATGTTCAAAGTTGGTGGAGGTTGATAGGTAGGCAGTGGATTAGTGGTGACATTCGGTGGGCTAGGGATTGTGACCTTCTTGTGTCAATCAGGTTTTGAATGGCATGACGTAGGGTAATACATCGATCCGTGTGATGGCCAGGGTTTTGATGGAACTCGCAGAATAAGTTAGAATTGTGTCCAGCTGGCAAGGGATTAGGTAGAGGTCGGGGTTGGATAGGGGTAAGAAGCCCTTTTTTCACCAATTTGTGAAAAGCTACAGTGAGACTCATCCCTAGATTGGTAAATTGACGCGGAGTTCGAGGTTGACTTGGGTGAGCCTGGTTACTAGTTCGGACTGGGGGTTGAGCTGAGGTAGCTGATGTGTTGGCTATGTAGACATGGTTGGTGTTAGGTTTAGAAACAGGGGTTTCTTAAGCTTGTTATCCGAGGGGTTAGAAAGAATCTCAGAGGCAAATGCGTCCTCGAGTTGGCTTCCGGCTTGTAACAAAGACTCGAAAGTAGGGAGATATTGGGCCACTAAGTGCTGAGCATATCCTTGCGAGAGGTTCTTTAGGATAATCGCTACTTGTTCTTTCTCTGACGGGTCTATCCCACATTTGGGCAGCCTTGGCCCTCCAACGACCAATGAAATCAGTAAATGTCTCCCCATTTATCTGCTTAGTCGCCTCCAAATCTCTTCTTGAAGTCTCAATCTCGGTACTGTACTTATACTGATGCCAGAAGGCCTTTGACATGCTCTCCCAGGTGCCCACAGTAACTGGATCCTGAGACATTAGCCAACGTAGTGCTGACCTTGATAAAGTCCTCTGAAACAACAACGTCATATGTTCGTCACTGAGCCCCATAGTGCGCATGTTAGTAACATATACCTTAAGATGTGTTTTTGCACACCCTATACCACTAAACTTGTCCATTTCTGGCATCACGAACTTCTCGGACAGATGGATTCTAGGGATGCGGTTCAGAGTTTCAATACCTGCTGTAATTTCATCGATGCCTTTTATACTTTTCATAGCCGACTCTAACTGAGACATTCTGTTAGCTAACATCGGACTTTCATTGACATATTCTTCATCTCCGTCAAGTTCGAAGACTTCATGTGGATGTCTCTCTTCTACTTTCTTTCCTTTTGGATCATTTAAGGGATTGCCTGTTGATTCTGAGGTCTGTTCTAGCACTTCTACTTTACCCTTTATACTGGTGATATCATTGGCAAAGGCTGCCAAGATCTTACGGATTTCTGTAAGTTCAGATTCTGAAGCCATCTCTGCTTGTTGACTTGGTACCGTAGCTCGTTCTAACCGACTGGACTTACGACTCCAACTAGGAGGTGGACGCTGGAGTTTGGGCGCAATGATAATCCTATATGACCCCATCAAAGGTAAATTTAGTCAATTTCAGTATTACCCTCTTGATAACATTTTAAGGAATCATTTCATTGAGGTTTGTGCACCAATCCATTAATTAATCCATTCACATAATGAACATTCAAAGAAGAAATCAACATTTATTTGAAAGAAAAAAAATAGCTTTATTGAAAACGATTGACAAATAAATGTTCTCATTAAAAACATCTTTCAACAAATTTGACTTGAACTATTTTTACATGGACGCTTGGCTTTGTCTTGACGGTCATCAAGATTGCTGTCAGGCTTGACCCTCTTGGCTCTAATAACTGGCTCTTTGAATTCTGCTGGTCCGTCTGGATACCCTAAGGTGCGCTTGTTCCAGGCTTTCTCAATGAGGTGTACTAACTTTTCAGTCAATGGCTCGGGGGGAAAGAAAGCTTTGTGCTGAGGTAAAGATAACTCTGTAGGCACGTCGTATTGTTCTGGGATCAGATTGGGATGGTAAAAAGATGTTTCTTCTAAACCAATCAGACGGACATAGTATGATCCTTTGGTTTCTAGAACAGGGGGATCAGTCATCCACCAAGGGCACCTAAAACCAATATGACAGGCAAGGCGAGAGTCTAACCATTTGTTCCAAGCTTTGACTGAGTTGTGACGTACTAACAGGTTTCTCTTGGAAAAGTGTTCTGGCCCATATTCGAGGTTTGATGGAACATCTACGATTTTGAGACGATCACAAAGCCACATATAGAGTAAGTAGGGGCTTCCTTTGAAGCTTTCCCGCTCACCATTTTTTATGGCATCTAAACCTGAGAAAGTTTAAGCTAGGATGAGAGGGACGGGGTTGGCTTTCCTTGAGAGTTGAGAGGCTATATCTATGAAGGACTCAGGGATAGTTTGGCCATCACTATTGGAGGTCAGTATGTATTGGGCTAGGATTCCTAGGCACAATCGATAATCTCTAGTAGCTCGCCAAGCTTCGGGTTTTACATTGATAGGGTGACTGCGGGAGCGATACGGACCTAGTAAAGGTACTAAGTCTAGTCTTCCGTTATGAACTAAGGCCTTGGCTTCTTCCTTGGAAATGTTTAGTCCTGTGGCGAGTTCACCAGAATATCCGGTCTTCAATGAGGGCCTGACTAAAGGTCCTGAAGTGGATATCCTCATGATGCCGCAATAATCCTCGTGAGTGGGGCACAAATGCATATACCCCATATGGAATATGTGAAGATAAGGGTTCCAACGCTTAGCCATAACATGTAGGAGGTTCCAGTCTATCTCAAACTCATGGAAGTAAAGAACACTCCTCAACATGAATCTCCCAAAATTGATCTTCTCTACAGGGTGCATTCCTATGACGGTTGTTTTGACTAACTGTTCGATTGGGTTGTCGCCTGCGACTAGCATCCTGGTTTGACACAAAGGGTATTTTAGTACTCTTCCAATGGTCCATGTACAAGATCAATTTTTTATTTTCTTTTGGAAAATCTTATTCTTATGAAAAATATTTTTCGGAAAACATTTTTTTTTTCTCGGAAAGCCTTTTCTCTAGAGAACACTTCTTTTGGAAAACAATCTTTTCTGGAAAATATTTTCTTTCTGTAAATTATTTGAAAATTTGATTTCCATTTTCAATTTAAATGGCTCGGCCCACCATGATTGTTGGATCAGGATGGACTGAGTCATTATTGTAAAAAGAATGGATTCTTTATTGGGTCGGTGCACCCATTTTAATTTTTAAAAATAACATGTTTGATCCTTGAGGACAATCATACACTCTGATCTCATCATTCACATGCATTTTGATCTTATCATTCACATACATTCATCATTCACAAGGTTCCAATTAACAAACAACCCGAGAACACCCACGATAAGTTCGAGTCGTGACCTATTGGGAAGGTTTCTAGACTCTAAGCTTACTACGTGTAATGCATTTTTATCTGGCCACCTTTGCCCAAGCACACCTATATACCTTTCGATACGTGGTGACTTGGTTTGATATACCGTATAGGTGATAATCTAAAATCTCAATTCACTTCTCTGAAGCCAAAAACAGCCAGTTTGATCTCCAGTTGAGAGGTGGCGCACAATGCTGAGCAAGGGCCCACTTAAATACCTCTCGTCTAGAATAGACATAGTCTATCCCCCTCGTACAGTATAGCGGGGCAAGATCTGCTTAGGCACCGGTTTTGACCAAGAAGTGCAATTGATATACTTAGATTATCTTTTATACCTACGGGTACAAGTCAAGGGTTGTAGCTTTCATAAAATGGTTTGGCATCCCACGAGGGGACCGACCACGTACTAGTACTACGTTGGCAATCGGGACATGTGACTGTGTGGCTTACAATAGGTCAAAGGCTCAGGTCGCTCCAGCCTGGGTGCATCAACATACTTTTCAGAATCACCTGATCAGATGGTATTGATGCCCCCAGTTTGATATACCCTAAGGTACGTAACTGGAGTTGTGGGTTTCATGAATGACGTCGCATCTCCGAAGAGACCGGGCCACGCACTAGTGCCACGTTGGCTAAATGGGACGTGTAAGTGAGTAAAGCGGTAAACGTGCATGTGGTGTGTGCAAAACAGGGTGGGGTGTGCCCGGGGCTTTTTTCAAACAAATGGGCCTGATCATACCATCATACATCGAATTATGTGAATATTCAATCAAGATCGACACCATTCAAATCATATGAATATTTAATCAAGATCATCACTAATCAAATCACATGATTGAAAATAAATATATCAAGTATATGTCCATGTTAAAAGCAAACATTTAATCCGACACATTTCTTTATGTGTTTCAATCAAGGGTCATTTTGGATGATCCAGAATAATTCAAAATTTCAAGGCACATTGGATCGAAGATAAATGAATAATTGCTAGCATGGAGACTTTAAAATCAAATAATCCCTTTCCCTTTTTTCCTTTTTTTTTTTTTTAAAAAAAATCTTAAAAATTTAACCCATAAGTGGATCGTTATTGACACGTGAACTTTTGCTAGTATCACCCCAATTTTCACGTAAATTATTAAGGTGACATTAGAACAATCGGTGTGTCAAAAAAAAAACAAATCATTCAGCCACAAAATGGGTTGCCCACAATTAGAATAACATTGAAATATATTAGCAACCCATTATTAATTTATAACACACCAATTCTTTAGAAAAACAAATAATTGTCCACGTATGGATTGGTGTGTTAGCAATAGTTTGACATGAACTAAACAGCCACGATTTTCATTCGTTAAATTAAACAATTATTTCATGAAAACATGCTTATTTAGTTGCAATTTCTGTCTGATCGAATGGTTTTTGATCCCCAAAAGTTAAAAAAAAAATAAACATGAAAAAATAAAAAATGTCCGAAATCAAACAGATTGATGTTGTTGATTCGAAACCAAGAACTATCGTGATTCAATCTCAATCATAGATCGATGTTCTCTGTCATTCTAAACAAAAAGTCAAAAGCTCAAATGTAGTAGGTTTCCTACACCTCTCCGATCCTCTGTTTAAAAGCATCTAAAAAGAAAAATAAACCCAGAAAATCAAAGCTTCTACAGTTGGGTTCACGTTCGTAAAACTGATATGATAAATGAGAGTTGAAGAACATAAAGTCGAAAAGATCAATGAAAACCGACAGCAATGTATGAGGTTTGAATCTACATAAAATCTCGGTCGAATCAGCGTTTTTCTTTTATTTAAAAAAGAAACAAAACAGATTTAGTTTCTGTCTTTTTTTTTTTTTTTTTTTTCTTAAAAAAAAAAAAAATCGAAAATTCTTTTGCAAATCGATTGGAAATCGATTAGAATAAAACTTTCGACCGGGCTTGAGAGGCTAAATCAAAAGATTTCTGATTGAATGAATCTGTGGAGGGCCATCGATTTGACACTCTATACCTCTCCATTGGAGGAAGCCGATCAAGTTGATCAGTTATCAACTGGATTAAGAGCCCAAAACCGATTGGTCTCTGATTTGGTTTGATTGAAAAAGATGAGACTTCATTCTCTGGTTTGATCGGTTTCCTTCTTTGAACGACTGGTTTAGACCGGTTTTTGATTTAGTTCGATGAATCCCAGTCATTTAAGAAGATGATGTTCGTTAAAACAATCGATTGTTTTGATGATTTTTGCTCGTTTCAAACCGTTGAACAGAGAGATTCTTGCTGGTCTCTATATGAATCAGCGCCTTCTCTTGGAGAAGACGATGTGGGCATAAGCAAAATTACATTTTACTTACTACACACCACCCATATTTTTAAACGCTGTCATTAAGTGGGTGTGTAAACCGAAAATCAATAGTTATTGTTAATGACACACCACCCACATATGTTGCTCACAGCACCTCAAAAACGAAAACAGTTTTTTTTTTTTTTTTTGCCAAATTTTTTTTTAATTTCCCTTTTGCTGTCAATGGACAGCACTATTTTCCTAACCTTCAAAAAGAATAACAAATAATTTTATTTGAAGAAACTAATTACACACTCACTTTTTTTTTTTGAAAATTAAAAAAAAAAAAAAAACTAAAAAACAAAACATTGTCCAGTGATCAATGGCACGTATCCCTAAAACATAAAATAAAAAAAACGTCACACATAAAAATTTAATGTCAATGGTCCACCAATCATCATATTATTTTCCATACAACCAACCATTCCGAAATCCTTCATTATTTAGGATCACGTTCGATAACCCTTGATTGACTCACAAGAATAGTATGTCGAAGCCGGATATTTAAAATCAAAACACATGCTCAATAATCGAGATAAAATATAAAAAAAAATAATCAAGACGCAAAATAAAAAAACAAATACACAAAGAACAAATAAATAAAAAGAAACTAGGTTATTTTAGCGATACTCCCATACTTGGGGTTTTTCAAGTTTGATCCTCAATGTCCCCAGCGGAGTCGCCACTGAAAGCGCCCTCGATCCGCGGGGTGCGCGGATCCACTTTTGACCCTTGAGGTTTGGGAGTCGCCACCTAGTTATTACGGTCTAGGAACTAAATTGACCCTACAATGGATAAAAAGAACTAATCTACTACAGAAATCTGAATCCGGGGATCATGTTACGGGGTTGGAAGGTGTTAAGCACCAACCCCGCCCGGCCAATGCCGGTCTCTACTTATCCCAAATAGATCTACATTGCTAATGATAAACCTAGATTAAAAAAAATAGAAAAAAATTTACCTTTGATCTGCAAAAGTGTTATTCCCTCAGATCTGGTTAGAATGGCTCCTTATACCGTATTCCTTACTTCGTTCTATCTCCGGATCTGATTCCTGATCTCCGAGGTAAGGTATCTCCTTCTTGGATCTGAGTGCTTCAAATTTGTTGTGGATTTCTGGGATATTTTTGAGAGGTTTTTGGGTGTTTTTTAGGCTAAAATCGGAGTAGGGGTGTTAGGGAAGGAGTTGGGGCTTCAAAATTACGGTTTTGAGGAGGTTGTGGAGGCTTCTTCACCTACTTTTCCTAGGGTTTTTTCTTTGATACGAAAATAGGGTGTGGAGGCTCCTATTTATAAAGTTTTTAGAAGTATTAGGGTTTGATTAGGGTTTCTTTTAGGATTTCAATTAGGGTTTTGACTTAGTCTTTAGGGTTTTAGGGTTTTGACTTTAGTCTTATGAGATTGACTTGATTAGTTTAGATTAGGGTTTTGACCTTAGTCTTATGAGATTGACTTGATTAGTTTAGATTAGGGTTTTGATTTAGGGTTTTGACCTTAGTCTTATGAGATTGACTCGATTAGTTTAGATTAGGGTTTTGATTTAGGATTTTGACTTTAGTCTTATGAGATTGACTTTAATACTTGACTCTAGTCTTACTTAATTGACTTTAATTTTGACTTTAGTCTTATTTGATTGACTTTAATATCTTGACCTTAGTCTTGCTTGATTGACTTTAAATTTTGGAGAACCCCCCTCTATTATATCTTTAATTCTTTGGACCCCCAAATGGAGGGGTCCTTAAAGAAATATCTTGCGAACCCTCAACAATTTTGCTTGAAAACCTGATTGATAAATTTTTTGATTTAAATTTTAATAATTAATTTCATTAATGTTTCACTTTACATTATTTAATGATTTATTTATTAATTTCGAAATTTTTAATTACTAAAATTGTGAAATTACCATTTTGCCCTCGAGAGGATTTTTTACGTTTTAAGTCGTTTTTCAATGTTCCAGGATGTTTTGAAATCAGTTTTTCGTAAGGAATTCAATGGGAATGTTGGTTTTTGTCATTTATGAAATTTTTTGCGTGAAATGATCGTGAATTTTATGAGGGGTATTTTCGTAATTTTGTCAAATTTTGTGAAAATTGGCGAAATGATTTATTTGGTTTCGATTTGTCGTTTTATGTATTTGAACAGATTTTCCTAAGCGTAATGTAGGCTCTAAGGTTGTTTTGATGTTAGGGGTATTTTGGTAATTTGGTCATTTTTAGTGATTTTTATCGTGAAGCTTCTTTTTTGGCTTGCAGGAT
Source organism: Akebia trifoliata (assembly GCF_017979445.1). Classification (NCBI taxonomy): domain Eukaryota; kingdom Viridiplantae; phylum Streptophyta; class Magnoliopsida; order Ranunculales; family Lardizabalaceae; genus Akebia; species Akebia trifoliata. Next base: position 62,157 of record NW_028236958.1, read on the forward strand.
GATGATTTCTATGTTTCTGGGGTAGTATTTTCCTAGCATAGCGTGGTTTCTAAGTTTTGTCAGTTCGATATACCTCATCCAGATTTCTGAAACATATCTGGTAACAAAATAAAGCATTGGAATAGACATCCATCATTGGGAACCTTTGCGATCGGGTTGACGACTTGATTAATCAGGCGGATGCAAAAATGGGGTGTCTACAGGTGGCTAGGATAATTAAAATTTCTTTCGATTTATCCAATTTTTACTTAGATTGATAATGTGACTATTTATTCTAAGTCATTCACCTATCCTCGATATTCACGTATGTCTTCAAAATGCATTTAATGAAAATACACTTGGAATTTAAACATTCATTTCGTCATGTCATTCAATGGTCCATTCATATAAGATATACTTATTGGGCATTTATGACATCTTATTACATTCAAAGCATTCAAGTGTAAGTTGCGGAATCATAAAATTCACTTGGTCATTTGAAATTTTGATTTAAGAAGAAGAAAAATTAACACATATTTACAAGAAATATATAAAGAAGGTAAAACCCTGATGCTTGGTGTGACTGACTACAAGCTTTTATATCAAGGATAAAATACGAGAAATGTCGCGCCCCGCCGAACACTAACACAAATCCCCATGTCAGATTTCAAGGTACGAGGTGGCACCTCGAAATTTCAGCATGGTCTCCTCTGTTTATGTTAGCATTCCAAGGCGATTCAACCTGCACCTGATAAACGACATACAATCCTGCATATAAACAAACAAAATAGAATACGAGCGGAAGCCTATATACATCAAATAATATACGGTATATCAAAGTGCGGAAGAAGAAATTTACGGGATTATACAAAAATTTCTCACTCTAACAGGAGTCCTAACGCTCAATACAAATCTATAATACTCCTAGACAAATCGACCCACTAGGGGTGTAGCCCCAATACTCACCAGGTGACGAACTCTGGTTGTCTATCTGACCGACCAGATGATCTTCACTCGTGCTCTATACCTGTCTCGTGAAGCTCTGAATCTGAGACTAAAAAATGGAGAAGGAAAGGGTGAGTAACAATGGTTACCCAGTAGGGAAACAAACAATTTCTGCCAATAACCCCTTCTAACATGAACGAATAAGCATACTGAATCATTTTTAAATATACAAAATTTTACAGAAGAAACTACGATTAATCGGTATATATAGCCAGGGATGAACAACTAAACATTTTAAAACTCACATTACATTGATCAGCAGTACTCACTATAACATTATCTTTTTATACAAATCTAATTGATCAAAGGGAAATAATAAACATGGATTTCATTTTATATATCAAAATAAACAACAGATACATAATACACAATGGTGGAGTATTGGAATTAGAGAGTTGGGATTCACGACTGGATCGCTCCCAGTCGGGACATAATGTTACAATTCTTCTCTGGTTTTTAGTTCCTGATTTTGTGGCCGGTCGCTGCACTTACCACACTTGGTTGACCATTTATCCGGCTCAGGTTGGCCGTTTGACGTGACCGTAAGCAATGGGTCTCTTTTCGATGTGTCAGAACGTTCGACTACTATAGATTGTTAGTGATCACTGACCAATCATCTTCGTCTATGCCTATCAGGCGTACATGTGATTCCCAAATATACAAACCATTCGTATACGACCACCTTTACATTACAAGTTCACTGGTAAAGATAGAGAGGAATAAACCCGGATTCCAGTTGTGACTCCACTCTCATACGCGTCCCATACCACGTATGAGCTTGGTGGTCCCTACCGTACATCCCAGGATAGTACACCACTCCGGATGATATGACGCACTATCCCTTCAGGCATTCACAAACTCTTTAACAGCTCACGAAATAGCTACATATGTATATTATTTTCATTTGAAAATAAAAAAGAAATTAACAATACAAGGTTGAGAATAGATATCCAGTTTCCTACCATGCAAGTGTGGCCACCCGGCCTAAAATAAATAACATAACAGAGCGCCTCGCGCTAACAGAAAGTAAATAAACATGCAACCAGTAACATTATCCCTGGATATCCGTTCACCAACCTGCATACAACACAACAACGTAAAATGCAGACATCACCCCTCGGGTGTGACTCTGACATTTTACCGTTTCATACCCTTTTTCCTTTTTTTCGACTTTTACAGTTTTCAATCTCTTCATAAAATATCCATTTTCTGATATTCATTAACTCAATATGAGTTCATTGAATATTAAATCACATTTTTCAACTATAGAATTTATTTCTATCAATAATATTAAAAAAAAATACAAATTTCATATCAAAACGGGGTCCGAGCAGTGCACAAGACCCAATTTATGGCAATAACCCGTTAAAATACTCCACCCACGTATAATTTGTTAAAAATACAATTAAACATATCAAACATGCAATTTCTGGCGTGAATTTTGAAATAAACAAAGAATTCTATATTTCGGAAATACATCCAAATTTTTCCAATAAAATCCTAAATGCAATTTTCACAATCTATGATTACTAATAGAAATTGAGAGTTCCTTACAATCACTAGGCGACGGAATTGAAGCACGTGCGCGGAAATCGAGGCGATTGGCGCGGTAATCGAGATGGACCGAACTTCGAAGCGGCTGATTTTCGAAACTGGCTTGGTGGTTTCGAAGATCTCGATGTGCTTGTCTCTTCTCCCTTCTACGACGAAAGACGGTTTGACCCCGAAATCGATGAAAACCGAGGTCGAAGTTACGAAAATCTCCGTATAAAAATACGGCTGATTTTTGACTATACGGGGTGAAAAAGATGAGAAAACGAAAGGAACTTGGTTGGGTTATGTAGAGAATGAGGCTGCGGACGTTTCTCCCTTTTGCGTCGGAAAGCGATTTGACCCCAAAACGGACGAAATCCGAGGTCAAAGTTTCAAAATTTCCATATCCAAATACGGCTGATTTTTGACGATATCGGGTGAAATAGAAAGTGAAATGAAGATAGGTTGGGTGGGTTTTGTAGAGAACGAAGCTGCGGACCTTTTTCTCTTCTGCGGCGATCGTCGAAAATGGACCGTTTGCGAGAGATCTGAAGTGGAAAAATCGGAGGAAAAACAAATTTATTTTTTTTTTTCGCACTGTTTGGACGAGTGGGGAAGATGAGATTAAAAAAAAAAATTAAATATTATTATATAATATTTGGGACGAATTCGGTATTTCGCCTATTGTTTTGATCGACGATAACTTGGTCATTCGGTCTCCAAAACTGACAAACGAATACTCTATTTCGCCTAATTTTTTATTCCGGATCTAATGGTATAGTCAATTTTTACAAATTATGTCTCCATAAAAAATTTATATTTTTGGCCTGACGTGACCCATAAACTTGATGTCGTTTTCGTTTTTGGCGATAATTCAACTTCCTGATCTCCAAAAATGACAAATAAATAGTCTATGTTGAATAATTTTTCGTTATGAAACCAATGGTATGATCGAATTTTAAAAATTATTACTCCAACAAAAAGTTACTGTTTTAGCCTGGTCAGACCCGGTAATCGAAGATTTTGCAACTTTTATATTTGGACTCGCATTTGAGCGTGCTTACAGGCTAAACTATGTTTTTCGATCATTTTGAATCTAATGGTGAGGTCAGATTCTATTAAAAATGATCAAAATAAGGTCCCACAGTTTTACCCTAAGTCCCACTTTCAAGATTTTATTAAAATTCCACTATTTATTTTTTTCCTCGAGATACGAATTAAAAATTCGGGGTTTTACATTCTCCCCCCTTAATAAAAATTTCGTCCTCGAAATTTAAATCATACCTTATTGAGCTTTGTCGCGATTTTACTAATACGACATATATAAGAAACAACACTTATTTTCGATTATCATCTATTCTTAGTCCCAAGTCAATCTCATTCATAACTCGTAGACTTATGTCTCCCATATTCTGTATATTCATTAATTTATTACTCTAATTCAAATTCATACTCCAACAAATCCAGTATCTGTTAACCCTAAGATAACAATCAATTTGCCTTGTATCACTTCCCCACCAATGTCTATCAACAACAATCTTTTCACGTTTTCTCTATCCTTATCTTTACTTCTCTCACCAATTACACCGTCTAGTATATTTTACTCATAATTGCTATGAATATTACTCCTCAATGCATAGTTTTACCGCAAACACACCATTATCTTTATATTTAATTCAATATTATATTTTCTACTTATTGCGATATTTCCTCAAAACCTTTGTCATAACCTTTATAATTTAAGATCTTACTCGAGGGGATAAATCATACATCTATTTTCTCACAATTCCATTAAGTCATCATTAATGCAACATTGTCACAAGATTATTCTTTCTCACATTTTACATCAACCCACCTCCTAACTTATACTCTACTAAATCTCTTTAGGATGGATGTGGGCACAGTAGGTAGTAGCCGCTGCTTCTATGGAATCATAATCATTACTTATAACTCTCTCATTTCAAGGAGTGAAAAGGAACCACGATCGAAGTCTTGAAGTGAGCGCTTGTCTATAGAAGGCATTGATCACGTAACGAGAACGATAATAATGAATTCTTTTACTGGAAAGCGATCGTGAAAAGAGAAAGCAAAAGAAGAGTTAGAATCGACACCGAGGATAGATAGATAAAAGGAAAAAGATGATCTATCTTTTCAAAAGAGGAGAATCGATTCAAAAAGTTGTAAAGCAAGAGCTGCTTTATCTAATAGTTCAGTCGTTAGGCCTCCAAAGTTAAGCCATCTTCAATCGAAAAGAGAGATACGCAACTCCCTGTGTTGATATTCGAGGAAGTAGCTTCAATATGAAGGATATACAAGAAACACCTGCTTATCTACTAGCGTAATATACGGGTAATTGACTAGACTATTGATATAAAGACTAGCGTACCAATTGAACATCACTTGTCTTTTCACACTTTACAATTATTCTAATACCTATTTTGCAAGTTCTTAAATGATCTTCCAAAAATCTTATTCTTTCTTCGCAAGGCCTTCCAATGGTATAAATAATTTCATTACTTGACTTGTGTCAGTGGTTTCTAGTTCTAGCAAGTGTGCAAACTTTTCACAGAATTATATAATCTAGAGGAACCAATATTGAGTAAAACTCCATGTTCTAACATTATAATTAGAAATTGTATCTTCCAAAACTTCGTTGGAGACATGTACTTTCTCCTGGGTCACAATCCTTGCTCGCGACTGTGATAGAGGGCATTATTTCCTAATATGTTCCACCTGACCACACGCGTAACATGTTAACAATCTTGTCTTCGTAGATCTTTATGGAGTAGGCAGTTAGTAGACTAGGGTCTATAGACTTTGAACATGCCTTGTTGATTCCTTTGGCCCTCTTGGTATCATTGGAGCTCCAAGTGCTCTAAAACTCGGCGATTGGGCAACTCTACAACTTGATAGTGGAGGAGTTCTATATTGTGGATACACGAATCCGGGGAAGATTAACCTCGAATATATCGGCCTCTTAGCCGAATCTGATCTGGGAAGAAAAGAAATCTAAGATCAACTCATTTGCCCCTTGGAAGTCTGAAACTCTATCTCCTCTTGTTTTATCCTTTAAGCTCGATTGACTGTATCTCTATAATTGGTAGTCTCAATCATCGACCTCCTGGCCCTTAGGTAAGTTTATAGTCCTCTAAAGAATTTACGGCCCTTCTACAGATCTGTCAGGATAAGCTCGGGCGCATATCGTGACAACCTAATGAATATCATATCTTAGTCTCTATAATTGATAGATTACCTTGCATTAATCTCAAAAACTCCTAGTGTTTGACTTCTCGAGAAGTCTCAAATATAAATCAATTAACAAATATCCTCTCGAATTCTACCCACTCAAACGATCCATCTCCCAATATATTCTTCTCAAACGTTACTTATGATTGGCATCCTCATTCAACTGGAATGTAATCACCGTCACCCATTGATCTCTTGGGTATTACATGGTACTCAAAATCTTTCAGGTCTTCAAAATCCACTGATTGACCTCAATCGAATCAGAAAAACCCCCAAATCTTGGTGGACGTAATCGTTGAAAATTCTACAACCACATTATTGGATTTACCTATCATTTGGGCTGGGAAATTCTCTCATTCTTCAAAGGCACGACCTTGTGGTAATGATCTCTAAGGTTGAATAGTATTTCTCTTGAGAATAAGTCCAGCAATTCCTCATTTCTTGGATTTAATGGTACACCTTACAATTGTGGTAAGTCTTGTACCATCTCTCACTTCCGATCATTAGTCTTATCTGTTCGGGATGGCATGAATACGTTATCAACTTTATTAAAATATGGTGGTCTCATAATCTCATACATTGGTTTGTCTAGCATCTTTCAGAGCCACACATCCTTAATCAACTAACGTTGACCCGAACATTGCTCTCCTTTATGTCCCAATTTGCCACATTCGTAATATATCATAACTCTTTCTTTCGATTGATTTAGTGGTATGTGTTATTGTTTCTTATAAAATTCTTCCATCCATCGAGTATGTATGTCTATCATCTCATTCCTCATGTATGGTTATTTTTCCTATGAATTTACTAGTTTCGTAATTGTTTATCGCTTATTAGAAACTAATTGTCTTCCTTCTATTTGGCTTCAAGGTGGTGGTTGTATTATTCATACTTTCCCCTTAGACTTGATATGAGACACAACCATCTGTCCCATGAACGACATTAACTGTGCTATTAGGTTAGTGGTCGGGTCTAGAATCTGTCTCGTCTACATTGCGTTTCAGCCTTTGTCTCGTCCATTCCTCTCGCTTGTGTTTATCCGTAACAAGGCAATTATCAGAATACGGCCAAAATCGCTCTTACCAAACTATGAATTACCATCGTAGCTTGTAACTTAGTAATGGACTCCATTTCCATTACTAACAAAATAAACTTAGAATCCTATCTTAGGCTTACAAGGCTCTATAAACTTCTAGACACAGAAAAACTCATAATTCCAATACGGAATTATTAATGAGCTCGGATATCGAATTCCTAGTGACACTCTATGATTATTGCTCTAATATATGTGGTATCAGCCAATTCTCTAAAACATAGCAGATCTTTATCCCATACGGATCTAATACTATGCTCTGATACCATCGGTCGCGCCCCGCCGAACACTAACACAAATCCCCATGTCAGATTTCAAGGTACGAGGTGGCACCTCGAAATTTCAGCATGGTCTCCTCTGTTTATGTTAGCATTCCAAGGCGATTCAACCTGCACCTGATAAACGACATACAATCCTGCATATAAACAAACAAAATAGAATACGAGCGGAAGCCTATATACATCAAATAATATACGGTATATCAAAGTGCGGAAGAAGAAATTTACGGGATTATACAAAAATTTCTCACTCTAACAGGAGTCCTAACGCTCAATACAAATCTATAATACTCCTAGACAAATCGACCCACTAGGGGTGTAGCCCCAATACTCACCAGGTGACGAACTCTGGTTGTCTATCTGACCGACCAGATGATCTTCACTCGTGCTCTATACCTGTCTCGTGAAGCTCTGAATCTGAGACTAAAAAATGGAGAAGGAAAGGGTGAGTAACAATGGTTACCCAGTAGGGAAACAAACAATTTCTGCCAATAACCCCTTCTAACATGAACGAATAAGCATACTGAATCATTTTAAAATATACAAAATTTTACAGAAGAAACTACGATTAATCGGGTATATAGCCAGGGATGAACAACTAAACATTTTAAAACTCACATTACATTGATCAGCAGTACTCACTATAACATTATCTTTTTATACAAATCTAATTGATCAAAGGGAAATAATAAACATGGATTTCATTTTATATATCAAAAAACAACAGATACATAATACACAATGGTGGAGTATTGGAATTAGAGAGTTGGGATTCACGACTGGATCGCTCCCAGTCGGGACATAATGTTACAATTCTTCTCTGGTTTTTAGTTCCTGATTTTGTGGCCGGTCGCTGCACTTACCACACTTGGTTGACCATTTATCCGGCTCAGGTTGGCCGTTTGACGTGACCGTAAGCAATGGGTCTCTTTTCGATGTGTCAGAACGTTCGACTACTATAGATTGTTAGTGATCACTGACCAATCATCTTCGTCTATGCCTATCAGGCGTACATGTGATTCCCAAATATACAAACCATTCGTATACGACCACCTTTACATTACAAGTTCACTGGTAAAGATAGAGAGGAATAAACCCGGATTCCAGTTGTGACTCCACTCTCATACGCGTCCCATACCACGTATGAGCTTGGTGGTCCCTACCGTACATCCCAGGATAGTACACCACTCCGGATGATATGACGCACTATCCCTTCAGGCATTCACAAACTCTTTAACAGCTCACGAAATAGCTACATATGTATATTATTTTCATTTGAAAATAAAAAAGAAATTAACAATACAAGGTTGAGAATAGATATCCAGTTTCCTACCATGCAAGTGTGGCCACCCGGCCTAAAATAAATAACATAACAGAGCGCCTCGCGCTAACAGAAAGTAAATAAACATGCAACCAGTAACATTATCCCTGGATATCCGTTCACCAACCTGCATACAACACAACAACGTAAAATGCAGACATCACCCCTCGGGTGTGACTCTGACATTTTACCGTTTCATACCCTTTTTCCTTTTTTTCGACTTTTACAGTTTTCAATCTCTTCATAAAATATCCATTTTCTGATATTCATTAACTCAATATGAGTTCATTGAATATTAAATCACATTTTTCAACTATAGAATTTATTTCTATCAATAATATTAAAAAAAAATACAAATTTCATATCAAAACGGGGTCCGAGCAGTGCACAAGACCCAATTTATGGCAATAACCCGTTAAAATACTCCACCCACGTATAATTTGTTAAAAATACAATTAAACATATCAAACATGTAATTTCTGGCGTGAATTTTGAAATAAACAAAGAATTCTATATTTCGGAAATACATCCAAATTTTTCCAATAAAATCCTAAATGCAATTTTCACAATCTATGATTACTAATAGAAATTGAGAGTTCCTTACAATCACTAGGCGACGGAATTGAAGCACGTGCACGGAAATCGAGGCGATTGGCGCGGTAATCGAGATGGACCGAACTTCGAAGCGGCTGATTTTCGAAACTGGCTTGGTGGTTTCGAAGATCTCGATGTGCTTGTCTCTTCTCCCTTCTACGACGAAAGAAGGTTTGACCCCGAAATCGATGAAAACCGAGGTCGAAGTTACGAAAATCTCCGTATAAAAATACGGCTGATTTTTGACTATACGGGGTGAAAAAGGTGAGAAAACGAAAGGAACTTGGTTGGGTTATGTAGAGAATGAGGCTGCGGACGTTTCTCCCTTCTGCGTCGGAAAGCGATTTGACCCCAAAATGGACGAAATCCGAGGTCAAAGTTTCAAAATTTCCGTATCCAAATACGGCTGATTTTTGACGATATCGGGTGAAATAGAAAGTGAAATGAAGATAGGTTGGGTGGGTTTTGTAGAGAACGAAGCTGCGGACCTTTTTCTCTTCTGCGGCGATCGTCGAAAATGGACCGTTTGCGAGAGATCTGAAGTGGAAAAATCGGACGAAAAACAAATTTATTTTTTTTTTTCGTTTTTTTTTTTTCGCACTGTTTGGACGAGTGGGGAAGATGAGATTAAAAAAAAAAAATTTAAATATTATTTATATAATATTTGGGACGAATTCGGTATTTCGCCTATTGTTTTGATCAACGATAACTTGGTCATTCGGTCTCCAAAACTGACAAACGAATACTCTATTTCGCCTAATTTTTTATTCCGGATCTAATGGTATAGTCAATTTTTACAAATTATGTCTCCATAAAAAATTTACATTTTTGGCCTGACGTGACCCATAAACTTGATGTCGTTTTCGTTTTTGGCGATAATTCAACTTCCTGATCTCCAAAAATGACAAATAAATAGTCTATGTTGAATAATTTTTTGTTATGAAACCAATGGTATGATCGAATTTTAAAAATTATTACTCCAACAAAAAGTTACTGTTTTAGCCTGGTCCGACCCGGTAATCGAAGATTTTGCAACTTTTATATTTGGACTCGCATTTGAGCGTGCTTACAGGCTAAACTATGTTTTTCGATCATTTTGAATCTAATGGTGAGGTCAGATTCTATTAAAAATGATCAAAATAAGGTCCTACAGTTTTACCCTAAGTCCCACTTTCAAGATTTTATTAAAATTCCACTATTTATTTTTTTCCTCGAGATACGAATTAAAAATTCGGGGTTTTACAAGAAAGGTGACATGTATAATTATAGAAAAAAGATTCATAGTGTTGTAACACTTACAAAAAGGGATGACAAGGTTTGTAGATATTAAATGAGATGGGATTTATAATCCTTGAGCTATTTTCTCATAATTTCTATAAGTGATTAAATACTTTATAAAAAGAGGTGGGAATTTAGTGATTTCTAGGAAGTAGACCAAGTAAAATTAAAATAGTCCATATGTTTATCCTATGAAGACATGTTCCATTGCAAAGTTTGAATGGTTATTCCTATGAAATATAAGTTAATAGCCATGGGTTGAAAGAAAATAAACTAAGATTCATATTCAAAAACTACAAGAGATATGACCAATCGCTTCAAGATGGGGCCGAAAGATATTCATGGATGAATGGTGAAATTAGAATAGACAAATCTGAAATGAGGGCATTGAATGAAATTTTGGAATAACCTCAATAGATGATAATACTAAGGAAAGTTAATTAAGATGGTTTGCGGGGATACATAGAGAAAACTATTAACTTGTAGTGCTCTTATATTTCAGTATGTCTACACAATATAATATTGATACCAAAACTAAATGCTACATAGATATCCATGTCTGGGATTCCTTTATTTTTCCCCCCTTGAATTAGCACTTATATCAGTAACCAGTAATGAAAGCTTGAAAAATGTAAGAGAAAATTTGAAAATGATGTTAATAGAGATGGTAAGAAAAGATATAAGATGTGCCTTGAATGGGGAAACTAGATTCATGTTATTGGCCCTTTTAAGAAGGCATAGATGGTGGTGGTTCTAAAAGTATTTATTTTGATATTGACATTTCAAATTTACAAAATTTGGAGTAGTTGTCAATCAGTCAATATAAATTATTAAGAGTGGATGATTATGACATATTTTCTTGTTGGGTGGGAACCACTGTTCATGGAATAATACTTTCATAGTTTCTGACTCCATTACTTTACAAACACCCAAGATATTTAGTTTTCACTATGCAGAAAAGAAAAATAGGAGTAATAATAAAATGGTGGAGCAGTTCACAAAAGGACTATTAATATTCGATATGAAGCCAGTAAACTTTATTGTGGTTATTTAACGTTGAAATCATTCTTTGCGTATTGCTTATTCATAATAGAATGTTCTATAACACTGCATACTTTTGTCTGCAAGCGAGCTTGTGTAGAATGTTGATTGCTTCTACATATGTGTATTTGCATGGCCATCTATCTTTTATATAATACTATATTATATTGCTCTAAAGAACCTTAGATATATGATACAAACATTAGTAAAAGAAGAACAGAACCACCACATCTTCCTACTATATATAACCTATTGGACTCTGATCCTCTTAATACTAATTAAGGCTCTTTTTTATTGCAACAAACCCATGAGAAATAACACACATACCTAAAAACATAACTACTTCCATCACTCTTGGGCTTGGGTTTGCAGAAACTTATTAAAATCCTATCTAAACTCATATTATATGATTCAAAATGTTAGAGTCTCGTTTCTCAAACTCTAATCATTAGAGCCATGCTTCTCGGGCTTGGATAGTAAGAACTTAAAAAATCCTATTCAAGTTGGAGTCTCATTTCTCGGACTCGAACTCATTGAAGTCACACTTCTCGGGCTAAGGTTTGTAGGATCTTAAAAAATCCTATTCAAGTTGGTGTCTCGTTTCTCGGACTCGAACTTATTGGAGTCACGTTTTTCTGATTAAATTTTGTGGGAACTTAAAAAATCCTATTCCAGTTGGAGTCTCGTTTCTCAGACTCGAACTCATTAGAGCCACGTTTCTCGAACTAAGGTTTATAGAACTTAAAAATCCTATTCACTCTATGATTCAAAAATAATTGCTTAAATCTCCACGTCACTCCCAAGTTTCCTACGCCATATTTAATAAATTTTAAAATCTAAAATTTTAATTTTTAAATTAAAATTAGTTAAAAACCCTACGCGGTATTTATAAACTTTTAAATTAAAAATTTTAATTTTAATTTAAAAATAATTAAAAAATAAATCCCTTAAATTCTTCGTAGTTTAAAAAAAAAAATTAAAATAATTGTTCTCAATATCTTCTACGATTTGATATCTTAATATTCTCACCGAAAATTCCTTCAACTTCAAATCAAGATTTATTAAAATCTCAACCAACAAACCCAATACGATTGAAATGCATTCGAAATGATTTCAAAAAATGAATGTTTTAATTGAAAAAATAACTCCCTACCTCTTCTCCCAAGTTTCCTGTGCCATATTTAAAAACTTTTTTAAATATAAAATAATTAAAAAAAAACCTTAACCATGTTTAATAACTTTTAAATTAGAAGTAATTAAAAAATAACTCATTAAAAATTCACGTCTTTTTTCCCCAAAAATTGCCTCTCTCCCAAGTTTCCTGCGCTTTATTTTTTATTTTTTATTTTTGTTTTGGCAGGTCGAACATACCATCCCACCCTGCACATGTACAACATTAAATAGTCACCTTTTGGTGGAAGGGCATATAGCGTTTCGAAGGCATGACTTGGGGAGTAGACCTAGTCAGCCTTACCAACTCGACTAACCCCTGGTGATTAAGTTTCCTGTGCCCTATTTAATTAGTTTTTAAATTAAAAAAAATAACTTTTTAAAATTCCATCAAAATTTTTATTATTTTAAAAATCCCCACTATTGAAATCCTTTCTAAGTGATTACAGGTAGAATTATTTTTAGATAATCAATCTGAAAATACGGGACTTCATACCGTGTCTAGTCGTAAAGGGAGGGTAACTAGGATAATTAAAATTTCTTTCGATTTATCCAATTATAACTTAGATTGATATTGTGACTATTTATTCTAAGTCATTCACCTATTCTCGATATTTACTTATGTCTCGAAAATGCATTTAATGAAAATACACTTGGAATTTAAACATTCATTTCATCATGTCATTCAATGGTCTATTCATATAAGATTTACCTATTCGGCATTTATGACTTCTTATTACATTCAAAGCATTCAAGTGTAAGTTGTGGAATCATAGAATTCACTTGGTCATTTGAAATTTTGATTTAAGAAGAAGAAAAATTAACACATATTTATAAGAAATATGTAAAGAAGGTAAAACCCTGATGCTTGGTGAGACTGACTACAAGCTTTTATATCAAGGATAAAATACGAGAAAGGTGACATGTATAATTATAGAAAAAAGGATTCATAGTGTTGTAACACTTACAAAAAGGGATGACAAGGTTTGTAGATATTAAATGAGATGGGATTTATAATCCTTGAGCTATTTCCTCATAATTTCTATAAGTGATTAAATACTTTATAAAAAGAGGTGAGAATTTAGTGATTTCTAGGAAGTAGACCAAGTAAAATTAAAATAGTCCATATGTTTATCCTATGAAGACATGTTCCATTGCCAAGTTTAAATGGTTATTCCTATGAAATATAGGTTAATTGCCATGGGTTGAGAGGAAATAAACTAAGATTCATATTCAAAAACTACAAGAGATGTGACCAATCGCTTCAAGATGGTGCCGAAAGATATTCATGGATGAATGGTGAAATTAGAATAGACAAATCTGAAATGAGGGCATTAAATGAAATTTTGGAATAACCTCAATAGATGATAAAACTAAGGAAAGTTAATTAAGATGGTTTGCGGGGATACATAGAGAAAACTATTAACTTGTAGTGCCCTTATATTTCAATATGTCTACACAATATAATATTGATACCAAAACTAAATGCTACATAGATATCCATGCCTGGGATTCCTTTATTTTTTCCCCTTGAATTAGCACTTATATCAGTAACCAATAATTAAAGCTTGAAAAATGTAAGAGAAAATTTGAAAATGATGTTAATAGAGATGGTAAGAACAGATATAAGATGCGCCTTGAATGGGGAAACTAGATTCATGTTATTGGCCCTTATAAGAAGGCATAGATGGTGGTGGTTCTAAAAGTATTTATTTTGATATTGACATTTCAAATTTACAAAATTTGGAGTAGTTGTCAATCAGTCAATATAAATTATTAAGAGTGGATGATTATGACATATTTTCTTGTTGGTGGGAACTACTGTTCATGCAATAAAACTTTCATAGTTTCTGACTCCATTACATTACAAACACCCAAGATATATAGTTTTCACTATGCAGAAAAGAAAAATAAGAGTAATAATAAAATGGTGGAGCAGTTCACAAAAGGACTATTAATCTTCGATATGAAGCCAGTAGACTCTATTGTGGTTATTTAACTTTGAAATCATTCTTTGCGTACTGCTTACTCATAGTAGAATGTTCTGTAACACTGCATAGTCTTGTCTGCAAGCGAGCTTGTGTAGAATGTTGATTGCTTCTACATATGTGTATTTGCATGGCCATCTATCTTTTATATAATACTATATTATATTGCTCTAATGAACCTTACATATATGGTACAAACATTAGTAAAAGAAGAACACAACCACCACATCTTCCTACTATATATAACCTATTAGACTCAGATCCTCTTAATACTAATTAAGGCTCTTTTTTATTGCAACAAACCCATGAGAAATAACACACATACCTAAAAACATAACCACTTCCATCTTTCTCTCTTTTTTTCTCTCTCTTTCTCTCAGAAGTAGTGTAGGCTTTACTCAATCCCATATATCTTCTTAAGTTCCAAAACAAAGTCATAGATCTTGTGAGAGTGAGGAAGTGATTTTGAAACACTATCTTTCTCCATGCACCTCTTTGCCCATTCAATCAGCTTTGGGCATTCAACTTCGATACTGAAATTCCCACAAGTCTCATAAGTGTAAAACCAGCTGTAAAATGGGATGAGAACCACATCTACAAAACCTATGTTTTCATCACCAAAGTAAGGCTTATCTCCAAGTTCTCCTTCTAATAGCCTCAAACACTCTATAAATTCCTTCTTCGCAGCATCTTGTTCTTCTCCTTTTGTCATCCATATCTTCCTCCCACAGCCGTGTATCTGCAATTCTCAAATTTTCAAGGAAACTACTTAAAAAACATATTATATTGGCACACCAAATATTACTTACAACATACCGATCTTAATCAAATTAATTTGATTTTGATATTGGCTGAATCTCTATTGTTGCATCATCTTTTACTTAAGTGCACCCCTTTAAATGAAATAAAATTGGAATTAAAATTAGTATACATCTTGGGATACTCTTAGTAAAAGTTTGTGTGCTGTACCAATAGAAGCTTGAGCACCATTATATGATAACAATAAAGAATTAGTATACATCTTGAAAATGCTCTTAGTAACACTTGGTGTGTTAAAAGAAGCTTTACTTAACTTTAGTTTGGTTTGTTATAAGTAAAACGTTGGTGTGTTAATAGAAGCTCACTCAGAGAAAGAGGAAGGAATAACATAGTTTATTCAAGAGAGAGATCATGCCTTTTTGTCGACAAAATCCGCCCAGAACCTGGCTTGGGCTCTCCGGTAAGGATCACTGGGCAACAAAGGAGATTTGTGATTCCAAACCTCGTCGATATATTGAACTATTATGAGTGATTCACATATGGGTTTTCCATTATGGATCAAAACAGGTATCTTTTTGTGAACTGGGTTCATTTTCAAAAGTAGAGGACTCTTGTTTTTGAGATTTTGTTCCTTGTATTCATATTTGATCTCCTTCTCAGCTAAGGCAATTCTAACCCTCAATCCAAAAGAGCTGGCCCAGCAATCTAACAGAACCACCTCATCCGCCATATTCTTGTTGCAAATCTACAGAACAAACAAAGAGGAAATGTTTTAACACTTGGAAGTGAAGATGAAGAGACTTGGGTAAGAAATGAGAATATTTATAGATTTTTAAAAGACAAGGAGGCTTTCTTGTTTTCTCGAATTTAAGTCATCAGTTTCTAGGGCCTTCGGAAGTATGTCATCGGTTGCGTCAGAAATCAAAACGCTCGACTACAGACTACAGTTCGCCACATCCCACCTCGGAAGTATGTCTCTCTTCCAAAGAGACATTTTCCTTGCTTACTTAGTCAAATTTGAGTCCTGATAAGATGACTAGCCATAGATCTTTCCACCTCGGGATGTGTATGAAACCATATATGATTTTCATTTATATGATTGTAAAGAATCTATGGCTCATTGTGCATTGTGAAGCACAGTGCTTTGTGCAATCACTCTAGCACGACTCTTAATTAATATACCAACCAAAGAAAATGAGCATAGTGAAATCGTCTCGACCCGGTCTTTTCGCTAAATAGCGGATGGGGGTCCGATCTACGTATCTCGGGTATTTGAAAAGAATAGGGAGTCGCCACCTAGTTTAGGTCTAGGAACCAAAATTAACTCCAAATGGATATGGGTCGGTCCACAAATCAGAGAGATGGGTAAGGGGTCAAGTTACGGGTTTCAGAAGGTGTTAGGCACTGAATCCGCCCGATCGAGATGATCAGTCTCTACTACGATCCAAAACTAACATATGGTCAACGGGATAAGACTGTGGTTCAATCATCATCGTCGATTTATGTCGGATTTGCCAAACGAGTCTTACGGTTAAGATAATTACATAGATTCTCGAATGTCGCATAAATAAATCCCACAATTTAATAAGGTTTACATGGCACCAAAAATTAATGAATCAATTCGATCATATTTTGAATAATATGAAATCAATTTTCAATGCCATCTATATAAAATTAGTAAATTGGCTCATTGACGATGTTTTATCAAAGAAATTCGATTTTTGAATCGCCACGTGCACTAAATTAGTGGGTTGACTTATACATTTTTTATTAAAGAAATTCGATTTTCAATCGTCATGTGCATTAAAATCAGTGAGTCGACTTACATGTTATTTAATTAAAGAAATCTTGATTTTTTTAAATGCCACGTACATTAAAATTAGTGAATCGACTCACAAATTTTTTAATGAAAGAAATCTTAATTTTTTTAAATGCCACGTATATTAAAATCAGTTAATCGACTAACAAAATTTTTTATCAAAGAAACTCAATTTTTGAAATGCCACGTGTATTAAAATCGACAAGTCGACTCACATGCCCGATATTGTAGAAAATCTCAATTTGAAATTTTCAATGCACAAAAAAAAATCAGTGAGTTGACTTATACGCCAATTTAATAGAAAACATCGATTTTAAATTTTCAATGTATACAAAATCAATGAGTTGGCTCACATATCCATTTTATAGAGAAAAAAATCGATTCAAATTTCTAATGTAACCAAAATCAGTGAGTCAACTCAATAATTTTGATCAAGGAAATTTTGATTTTTCAAAATTACCATGTGCATCAAAATCATCGAATTAACTCACATATCCATTTTATAAAGAAAAAAAATTGATTCAAATTTCTAATGTACCCAAAATTAGTGAGTAGACTCAATAATTTTGATGAAGGAAATTTTGATTTTCCAAAATCGTCACATGTGCCAAAATCATTGAATTAACTCAAATATCCATTTTATATAAAATAAATCGATTGAAATTTCTAATGTGCCCAAAATCTGTGAATAAACTCAATAATTTTTATCAAGAAAATTTTGATTTTCCAAAATCGCCACGTGCGGCAAAATCATTGAATTAACTCACATATCCATTTGATAAAAAAAATAAATCGATTCAAATTTCTAATGTACCTACAATCAATGAGTCAACTAACAATTTTGATCAAGAAAATTTTAATTTTTCATAATCGCTACGTACGTCAAAATCATTGAATTAACTCACATATCCATTTTATAGAAAACAAATCGATTCAAATTTCTAATGTACCCAAAATCAGTGAGTCAACTCAATAATTTTGATAAAGAAAATTTTGATTTTCCAAAATCGCTACGTGTAGCAAAATCATTGAATTAACTCACATATTCATTTTATAGAAAACAAATCGATTCAAATTTCTAATGTACCCAAAATCAGTGAGTAGGCTCAATAATTTTGATCAATGAAACTTTGATTTTTCAAAATCGTCACGTGCGACAAAATCATTGAATTAACTCACATATCCATTTTATAAAAAATAAATCAATTCAAATTTCTAATGTACTAAAAATCAGTGAGTCAATTCAATAATTTTGATCAAGAAAATCTTGATTTTTCAAAATCGTCACGTGCGTTAAACTTAATAAATGAGCCATACATTTCACAAAATCAACGAATTGATCCATTAATATTATAAAATGAGAAAATCGATCCGATAATATTAATAATTATTTGGTTGATCCATCTATATTTCAGAAAAGTTAAAAATTTTCATTAGTGCCACGTACACCTAAAAAATCGACGAATCCATTCAGATACATAAAAAATTATGAAGTCAAGAATAAATAAATGAAATAAAAAAAGTAAATTAACAAAAAGAAAAATTATCTTTATCGAATGATTTCGGATTCTTGGATTCTTTTAACAAAAATTCAAAATAGGTTATGAGTAGTGCAGTGATCTTACAAGTTTGATGTGTGAATCTTTCTCCAAAATCAATTTTTTTCTTTTTGAGGATAACAAAGAAGACGTTAATGGAGGTGAGGTTATGGTTAATTTTTTTTTCGATGGTAAAGAGAGGGAGAGAGGAGTTGAGGACGTTAATGGAAAAGAAGATGTGATTTTTTTTTTAAGAAGGAAGAAGAAGGTTGTAGGTTTAATGGTGGAAAAAATATTACTATTTTTTTTAAAGGGTAGCCTCAAAAATATTTTTCTTCCCCTTATTCAATGATTCCCTTGATCCTCTTTTATGGTGGTTCTACCATCAAACATGAGAGAGGGGAAAATGAGAGAGATGGTGGAGGACGTGGGTAGTTATGAGAAGTTGGAGAGAGAGAGATGGAGGACATAGGAAAGAGAGAATTGAAAAAGAAAATATGTGCCCACGTTGTTTTCTTTCTTTCTCTTTTATTTTTTATTTTTTTATTTTTAGAGAATGGGAGGTGGTGATCTCACGCTATTCGTACTATGGTAGCCTACCGTCATTGAGTTATGATACGTTGATAGATTTGGTTTTGATTTTGAATTTTGATTTAATTTTGAATTCGATTGGTCGATTTTAATTTTGAATTTGGTTGATCGATTTTAATTGGTCAATTGAATTTTAATTTCAATGTTAATCGATGGATTGCATTTGATTTAAAAGTTTGATGGATTTTAATTTTCACTTACTTAATCAATTGAATTTTAATTTGACTTTTGTTTAATTATGATTTGATTTTGAATTTTGAATTTCAATTTAATTTAAAATTTTGATTTGATTGACTCAATTTTAGTTTGATTTTAATTTGATTTTGATTTTATTTTAATTGGTTAATTGATTTGAAGGATTCTAATGATTTTCAACTTGATTTTCAATTTAATTTTGAAAAATGAATTTAGATTGGTTTTTGTCGATATTTTAATTTAATATTTAAGTTTGATGTTTAAATATTTATTTTGATTTTATATTTTAATTGGTTTCTTCATTAAATTTTAGTTTAATTTTTATTTTGTATTTTAATTGAAATTTAATTTAATTTTCGATTTTAAATTATTGTTAAATTTTGAATTTTAATTTGATCTTGGTTAAATTTTAGTTTAATTTTCAATTTGAATTTTATTTTGATTTTTGGTTAAAATTTGATTTTAAATTGATTGTTGTGGTTGAATTTTTAGTTTGATTCTCGATTTGAATTTTATTTTCCTAGAAATCAATGTCTCTATGTTAGAATTGGATATTTAGGGGTATTTTGGTTATTTTTATGATTTTTTGACAATTTTTCTTGACCTTTTCTGTTTTCATCGATTTGGGTCCCGTTAGACTTGAAATCACATTCTGAGTGCAATGGAGGTACTTATAAGATTTTTTGGGATTCTAAAATTTATGAAGGGTAATTTCGTCATTTTGATGATTTTTTACATATTTTTACGAATTTCTCTGTTTTCATCAATTTGGGTCCCATTAGACTCAAAATCACATTCTGAGTGTAATGGAGGTACTTCCGAGATTTTTCGGGAGTCAAAATTTTATGAGGGGTATTTTCGTCATTTTGATAATTTTTTTACAGATTTTTACGAATTTTAATGTGAGATTTCTTTCAAACCCTATGTGGTTATTTCTAAGTCTCGAGATTGTAATTTCTTAGTGTGGCATGGTCTCTAAATTATCGTACTGTGTAGCGAACCTATGTGTACGTGCTTGCTAAGTCGGGCGTAAGATGTAGCAATCCTAAGCGTGCGTAAATTTTTATGTTGAGTCATGATGAGTAAGGGGATGAAAAGAAACTAGAAATAGAAGAAATCAAACAGTACTCACAAGCCTTCGAGTTCTTTTATGCTCATCATTAGGAATCTACAACAGTTGGCTAAGAAATTGTCGAATTGGACAGATGCAAAAATGGGGTATCTACAGATGCCCTTCTTTGGTAGAGGGTAGAAGTAAACTAGATGCCTAATCTATTGTGGTAGAAAGTGCAACATCCGAATGTCAAAGCTAGTGATAGTCCTTTTTGCAGCCTGATTCGACAATTTGTCGAAACGTCAAAATCCTTGAGGGTAACCTCTCCTTGGAAAAATGTCAAATCCTTGAATTTTGAAATATTCTCCTTGACTAATGCGAATGTAATCCAAGTGCACGTGCGTGCCATTGTGTAGTGATAATTTTGAAAATACGCACCTCAATTATGCACATTCATGCTGGGTAGACAACAATCTTAACAGTGAAACACTGTGTAAGATCATCATAAAATCCGAGCAACGTTTGAAAAAGTAATCAGATAAAACTGAGTAAAATCTGAACAGGTCCGAGTAAAATCTGAGACGAATCTCAGTGGGTCTAAGCAAAATCCGATAAAAAATATCGGCAGGTCTGAGTAAGTTTGAGAATAATCCGAGACGAATCTCGGCGGGTCTGAGCAACTCGGCGGTATCTGAGCAAAATACGAGAAAAAATCTCGGTAGGTCTGAGCAAAACCCGAGAAAGAATCTCGGTAGCTCTGAGTAAGTCTGAGAATAATTCGACACGAATCTCTGCGGGTCTGAGCAAAATCCGAGAAGACCCTTGGTGACATCTGAGCAAAATTTGAGAAAACCCTCGGTAGTATCTGAGCAAAATCTGAGAAAATCTTTGGTGGTATCTGAGCAAAATTTAAGAAAAAATCTCTGCAGGTCTGAGCAAAATTCGAGAAAGAATCTCGGCAGGTCTGACCAAAATCTTAGTAGGTATGAGTAAAATCCGAGAAAACCCTCGGCGGTGTCTGAGCAAAATCCGAGAAAGAATCTCGATGGGTCTGAGTAAAATCTGAGCAGAGTCTAAGTAAAATCCTAGAAAATCCTCGACGGTATCTGAGCAAATTCCGAGAAAACTCTTTGCTGTATCTGAGCAAAATCCGAGACGAATCTCGGTTGGGTCTGAGAAAAATCTGAGTAAGTCTGAGAATAATCTGAGACGAATCTCGGTGGGTCTGAGTAAAATTTGAGAAGACCCTTGGTGGCATCCGAGTAACATTTGAGAAAACCTTCGGCGGTATCTGAGCAAAATCTGAGAAAACCCTCGACGGCGTCTGAGCAAAATTTGAGAAAGAATCTCAGTAGGTCTGAGCAAAATCTGAGTAGGACTGAGTAAAATCTGAGATGAATCTCGGTGGGTCTGAGCAAAATTCGAGAAAACCCTCAGCGGTATCTGAGAAAAATCTGAGTAGGTCTGAGTAAAATCTGAGAAGAATCTCGGTGGATCTGAGCAAATTTCAAGAAAGAATCTCGGCAGGTCTGAGTAAAATCCGCGAAAACCCTCAGCAGCGTATGAGCAAAATGTGAGAAAAAAAATCTTGATAAGTCTGAACAAAATCTGAGTAGGTTTGAGCAAAATCCGAGACGAATCTCAACAGGTCTGAGCAAAATCCGAGAGAGAATCTCGGCAGGTCTGAGTAAACCCTTGACGGTATTTGAGCAAAATCTGAGTAAACCCTCGGTGGCATCTGAGCAAAATCCAAGAAAACCTTCGATGGTATTTGAGTAAAATTCGAAAAAGAATCTCGATGGGTTTGAGTAAAATATTGGAGTAAAATCTCACTTCACAGGAATCATTTTTTTTCTTTATTTATGAAGGTCGGGTCAACATTCTAATTTTCTTTGAACCTCGGGGGTTTTTCAAAAATTGCTATCAAGAGGGTAATCTTTAATTCAGAGTTAACCTTATCCTTTAGGGTTGAAATTGACCAAGCTTCTAAACAAAATGCCTCTAGTTTGATAGGGAACGTCGCATTGGGGATAATTGAACACGTTTGAAAAAGAATGCCCCTAGTGTAAAGGGGGAAACTGTATTCTTTAAAAAATGGAAGTGCCCCTGTTATGAAGTTTCGAAATCTTTGATTATCGCAAGCACAATAAGGATTTAACTTTTAATTTTGAGTCAGGCTCAAAGAAATTGGAACACAATATTTTCTTTTGAAATTAATCACAGAATCTATTCTTTCTCCCTGTCGATTCACTTAAAGACGTGAAGCTATTCATATTAATCATAGACGAGATACTTGTATCCACTGAGTCTATAATTAGTTCAAACTGGGTATTGTTTGCCTTGAAGTTGATGCAGCTTAGCCAATCGAATTTTCAATGCTTCGGACCGTCTTTTTAGATTCTCAACTTGATTGATATTTCCTTTTGATTGCTCTGATTTTTGCTTAAATTGCCCTTTTAGGTTTTCAATATAGCGAGTGTGCTCTAACTTTTGCCTAAATCGCCTTTTCAGGTTTTTGATCCAGAAAGCTTATCATTTTTTTTTTGCTCTAATTGTTGCCAGGGCCCTCCTTTCAGATTTTCAACCTTGCGAGCTTGCCTTAATTTTTGCCTATGTCGCCCTTTTGGGTTTTCAACTTAGCAGGCTTTTTTCTTTTTCTTTCTTTATGAACTTCTGGAATGACTGCCTGATTTTGTTTGCTATTTTCCTCAACCTTTTCATGAGGTACTTAGGAGGACTTCTATAGGTGGGCTTAGGAGTTGGCTAAGAAAGAAAAAAGACTTGAGACTCAAAAACCAAAATGCCCCTTGTGTGGCATTTCTTTTAATTATTTTCTTTGGATTTTCTTCCCTATTTTGACAATATTTTTGATTTTTTTAAATCATTTTCTAGGGAATATTTTTTTTGAGGTGGTCGGGCCTGAAGTAATTTCTCAGGTTGCCTACGTACACTAGAATTTTGGGATTAGAGCAAAAAGTAGTTCGAACACATTCCCTCCCCTAGGTTGGATGATCAGGTTAAGAAAGAAAAGGGCGATTTAAAAAAAAAAAAAGCTGCAAAGGGTTGGAGAAGGAGATATTAAGACGGGTAACCGAAAAATTGGTTCGGCCAAAGATGGCCTTCTTAAATATAGTACCACTCGATTTGGAAAATGTTGAATAATTTCAACATTTTTACGTCGTTACGATCTTTGAAGTTTGACAACTTTTCCAAACAGTTTTACCTTGGTGATGAAATGACCTTCCTTGTTGGATTTACAATTTTCTTTCTTTAGATTTGAGACACTGCTTTAAAGGTTAAATCTTCGACTTGCATGTCCCGCATCTTCACTTTCTTATCAAAACACAAATGATTAATGACGATAAATGAAATTTGTTTCTGACGATTGATTTTTTATTCACACTTTAAGGAATGAATTTTCCATTTCAAAAACTTTCTTTCATGCCACATAACATAGAACCCTGAGTAGTCTGCAAGAAAATTGAGTCGAAGTTTGACATGTCGAGGGTGTGAATGATAATTTCTCGAACCGATCTCGATGTGTCTCATACCCTTTCATGATGATGGCTGCCTCAATAGTAATCCATTCTGGGTGTCTAGCTATTTTGAGAAATCCAATGTTGATATATTTCATAACTTGTCCTCTAATTATGTGATTATGTTCTGATTTTATAAAGGGCAAATATCCATCTTGTGTTGGACAACACCCAAGCTTACCCTACATATCCTCATAGAACCATGCGAACAAGTCTTTTGAATTTTTTTGAATAGATTCATCATCTCCTCGTGTTCCTTTGAGGATAAGTTAGTTCCAATCTGAATTTCTTAGGAATTATTTTTTACTTCGAGGTCAATGACCTGATTTGTCTTTTTGTTCAAATAATTTATTAATTCGGGAGTGGATTCCTTGTTAGAGGATCATCTCCTAAAGCAAGACTATTAGTTAATTCGTTAATGCGTTCGAGGTATTCAAAAATTTCTTTTATTCCAATAAATCAGATGGGGCGACAGACGCCATTGCAACCTCGACAAACTGACTCGATTCAGTAAAAAAAAATGGCTAGACTCGATGCAACGAAAACAAGACATTGTGAAATTGATAATAAAAGAAATCTAAACTCAAACCAAACCACATGACTTGTGAAAAATTAAAGACAAGTATCTACAACAAGTTTGAGTACAGACTGAGGACTCAAGACATCGCTTTCAACCGGTAGAACTGAGGCACTGTGATCTTTAGAGAACAACTGGGCAATGTTGAGAGATTCTGAAGCCATTTCTAATTGTTGACTTAGTACTGATGTTTTGCTCCAATGACCTGACTCTGTGGCGGACGTTTAAGTTCGAGCGCAATAATATCCTGAAATCCCATCAATGGTGGATTATTCATTACAGACCCGAGAATAGATTTTAGCAATTAGAACTAAAGGTCCCTCTTGACAGTGTTTATTAGATTAACCCTCTAGATTCAAAGTCTTTAACTGATGACACATTCCGAGCAAGAAATTGCATAAAGATGATTTGTTGATTGATAAGGAATCTTAGGAAATTTAACCATGGTTAAGGGTCGTATAACCTTCCAAGAGTAAGATCTAGGTTATACTAGTCGATACAGCCCTTAATATATTTTCTACTAATCCGAACCTTGTTGATTATAAAATATTCAATCCATTGAATTAAATTGGCCAATAAAAATTATTAGGACTGTGTACCCATTTGAGTTTGTGCCGATTCAACCCAATGGATCTGAATATTCTACTTGAATCACTTCATCTACTATTTTAAGTCAATTAGTCCAATCGGTCCATGTTTTGATCCATGAGATATATTTACCAATTGGGCTAACTGGTTTAAATAGACATTGATCGATATCTCTCATCAGTTATGTTATTGGGTTGGACTGATATTGCGGATTCAATTTGAGCGGTGTGGACCGGTCCACCCACTTACCTTTTGGTTAGATTAAAGAAAGGCAACCAGGGAGTACTTATGGTTGATTCGAGTCGTGGCCTAGTGAGACTGCACCTAAGTTCTATGCTTACTATATGATTGAGGCTAGGTTAGGACAAAGCTTAGGTCACTTCAGCCCGAAACACCTATATACTATCCTAGTTTTACCTGATCAAGCAGTATGTGGTGTTCCAGTTTGATATACCCGAAGGTACTGTACTGAAGTTGTAGCGTTCACGGGCGTCCCTCATGTCCCGAAGGACCAGGTTAGCTTAGATCCAATTACTGGGTTTATAGGAAAATGATATGATGCAAATATGAGTATGCATGCTCGTGAGTGTGTGCAAAGGGACAAAGTGCGCCCGAGCATTTTTCGCAATTATCCAATCATATAAATCAAGTACATCTAATCATCAATCCAATCAACATAGATAAACAATTAAACATATCTAATCACATGCCAATGAAAGAAAGGACAAAAACTAGCATAATCTAAAATTCTCATTTAATCAACTGGGTTGACTCGAGGAAAAAAGACAACCTAAGGATAGTCTTGGATCGGGTCAAGTTTGACCCTAAATGTCCCTAGTAGAGTCGCCACTGAAATCGCCTCGACCCGACCTTTCCGCTAAATAACGGATGGGGTTCGATCTACGTATCTCGGAGATCTTAAAAAAAAGGGAGTCGCTACCTAGTTTAGGTCTAGGAACCAAAATTAATTCCAAGTGGATATTGGTCGATCCATAGATCAAAGAGATGGGTAAGGGGTCAGGTCACGAGTTTCGAAAGATGTTAGGCACTGAACCCCCCGATCGAGATAATCAGTCTCTACTACGATCTAAAACTACCCTATGGTCAACGGGATAAGACTGTAGTCCAATCATCATCATCGATTTATGTCGGATTTGCCAAACGAATCTTACGGGTAAGATAATTATATAGATTCTCGAATTTCACATAAATGAATCCCACGATTTAATAAGGTTTACATGGCACCAAAAATTAATGAATCAATTCGATCATATTTTGAATAATATGAAATCAAATTTCAATGCCACGTATATAAAATTAGTGAATTGGTTCATTGACGATGTTTTATCAAAGAAATTCGATTTTTGAACCGTCACGTGCACTAAATTAGTGAGTTGACTTATATATTTTTTATTAAGAAATTCGATTTTGAATCGTCACGTGCATTAAAATAAGTGAGTCGACTCAAATGTTTTTTAATTAAAGAAATCTTGATTTTTTGAAATGCCACGTACATTAAAATTAGTAAATCGTCTCACAAATTATTTTATCAAAGAAACTCAATTTTTGAAATGCCACGGGTATTAAAATCGATGAGTCGACTCACATACCCGATTTTGTAGAAAATCTCAATTTGAAATTTTCAATGCACAAAAAAAAAATTAGTGAGTTGACTCATGCGCCAATTTCATAGAAAACATCGATTTTAAATTTTCAATGTAAACAAAATCAGTGAGTTGGCTCACATATCTATTTTATAAAGAAAAAAATCGATTCAAATTTCTAATGTACCCACAATCAATGAGTCAACTCAATAATTTTGATTAAAGAAATTTTGATTTTTCATAATCGTCACGTGCGCAAAAATCATTGAATTAACTCACATATCCATTTTATAGAAAATTAATCGATTCAAGTTTCTAATATACCAAAAATCAGTTAGTCAACTCAATAATTTTGATTTTTCAAAATCGTCACGTGTGTGACAAAATCATTGAATTAACTCACATATTCATTTTATAGAAAACAAATCGATTCAAATTTCTAATGTACCCAAAATCAGTGAGTAGACTCAATAATTTTGATCAATGAAATTTGGATTTTTTAAAATAGCCATGTGCGGCAAAATCATTGAATTAACTCACATATCTATTTTATAGAAAATAAATCAATTCAAATTTCTAATGTACCAAAAATCAGTGAGTCAACTCAATAATTTTGATCAAGGAAATCTTGATTTTTCAAAATCGTCACGTGCGCCAAACTTAATGAATGAGCCCATACATTTCGCAAAATCAACGAATTGATCCATTAATATTACAGAATGAGAAAATCGATCCGATAATATTAATAATCAATTGGTTGATCCATCAATATTTTAAAAAATTTAAAAATTACCATTAGTGTCACGTACACCTAAAAAATCTACGAATCCATTCGGATACATAAAAAATTATGAAGTCAAGAATTAATAAATGAAATAAAAAAAATTAAATTAAAAAAAAAAAAATTACCTTTGCCAAATGATTTCGGATGCTTGGATTCCTTCAATAAAAATTTGAAATAGCTTATGAGTAGTGCTGTGATCTTGTGAGTTTGATGTGTGAATCTTTCTCCAAAATCAAATTTTTTTCTCTAAGGGTAACGAAGAAGACGTTAATGGAAGTGAAGCTATGGCTAATTTTTTTTTTCGATGGTAAAAAAAGAGGGAGAGAAGAGTTGAGGATGTTAATGGAAAAGAAGATGTGATTTTTTTTTAAGAAGGAAGAAGAAGGTTATAGGTTTAATGGTGAAAAAAATGTTAATATTTTTTTTAAAGGGTAGCCAAAAAATATTTTTCTTCTTTTTATTCAATGGTTCCCTTAATCCTCTTTTATGGTGGTTCTACCATCAAACATAAGAAAGGGGAAAATGGGTGAGATGGTGGAGGGCATGGGTAGTTATGAGAAGTTGGAGAGAGAGAGATAGAAGACATGGAGAAGAAAGAGTTGGAGAAGAAATGTGTGCCCACGTTGTTTTCTTTCTCTCTCTTTTATTTTTTATTTTTTTATTTTTAGAGAATGGGAGGTGGTGATCCCACGCTACTCGTACTATGGTAGCCTACCGTCGTTGAGTTATGATTGGTTGATAGATTTGATTTTTGATTTTGAATTTTGATTTAATTTTGAATTCGATTGATCGATTTTAATTTTAAATTTGGTTGATCGATTAGATTTTAATTTCAATGTTAATCGATGGATTGAATTTGATTTAAAAGTTTGGTGGATTTTAATTTTCACTTTACTTAATCAATAGAATTTTAATTTGACTTTTGAATTTAATTTTGAATTTCAATTTGATTTAAAATTTTGATTCGATTGATTCAATTTTAATTTGATTTGAATTTTATTTTGATTGGTTAATCAATTTGATTGATTATAATGATTTTCAACTTGATTTTCAATTTAATTTTGAAAAATGATTTTAGATTGGTTTTTGTCGATATTTTAATTTGATATTTAAGTTTGATGTTTAAATTTTGATTTTGATTTTATATTTTAATTGGTTTTTTGATTAAATTTTGGTTTAATTTTTATTTTATTTTTTAATTAAAATTTAATTTGATTTTCGATTTTAAATTATTGTTAAATTTTGAATTTTAATTTGATCTTGATTAAATTTTAGTTTAATTTTCAATTTGAATTTTATTTTGATTTTTGGTTAAAATTTGATTTGAAATTGGTTCCTATTGTTGAATTTTAGTTTGATTCTTGATTTGAATTTTATTTTCTTAGAAATCAAGGTCTCTATGTCAGAGTTGGATATTGAGGGGCATTTTGGTCAATTTTATAAATTTTTGGCGATTTTTCTTGAATTTTTCTGTTTTCGTCGATTTGGATCCCGTTAGACTCGAAATCACATTCTGAGTGCACTGGAGGTATTTTTCAAGATTTTTTGAGAGTCTGAAATTTATGAGGGGCATTTTCATCATTTTGATGATTTTTTATAGATTTTTACGAATTTCTCTGTTTTCATCGATTTGGGTCCTATTAGACTCAAAATCACATTCTAAGTGCAATGGAAGTACTTCTAAGATTTTTTGGGGGTCCAAAATTTATGAGGGGTATTTTCGTCATTTAGATGATTTTTTTACAGATTATTACGAATTTTAACATGAGGTTTGTTTCAGTCCCTGTGTGGTTATTTCTAAGTCTCGAGATTGTAATTTCTTAGCGTAGCGTGGTCTCTAAGTTATCGCACTGTGTAGCGAACCTATGTGTACGTGCTTGCTAAGTCGGACATAAGATGTAGCTATCCTAAGTGTGCGTAAATTTCTATGTCGAGTCGTGACGAGTAAGGGGAT